>NC_056734.1:49473362-49720862 GCF_019279795.1 Protopterus annectens
TTAACAGCCAAAGTCTTAACAACAAAACAATTCTCTTCAAAGCATGGCTAAACCACAACCAACCGGATGTTGTAGCCATTTCTGAGACATGGCTCAAACCCCACATCTCTAACATTGAATTCTTACCCGCTGGTTTTTAAGCCCTAAGATGTGACCGTTTAAATAAAAAAGATGGAGGAGTTGCCTTAATCTACTCTAATCTCTAGCCTTTTCTCCATAATCCCTTTCTCTAATCCCATTCCTCAATTCAGCAATGCCAAATTAGTTGCAGGATTATTAAAGATGAATAATCATAAAAGTCTCTGTATCATTACCCTCTATATCCCTCCAGTAGACAACACCTCAACCCTCGAAGACATTACCTCTTGTGCTTCTACTGAAATTCACCTCGAGATTTACATAGTAGGTGATGTAAATATAGACTGGAACAAAATCAATAATCCCACACCCTCATTAGCTATTAATCTCGTCAACTTTAAGCAGGTAACCCATTCTATTACCATACCTAACAAAAACAATCCCCCAGGATCCACTCTTGACTGGATCTTAGTTTCCCACCCAAATAAAATCACCAACTCGGGTACTATTCCTGACTCCATAAGTGACCATCTTCCAGCCTTTGAACATCAAGCTACCTCCTTCCCTCTACATGAACACCAATACATACTCACCCCAACCTCATTAACTTTAACCCATTAACTTTCTCAAACTCCCTTAAGCAAATGAATTGAAACATTCTAAAAACTCTACTGCTAGATAACTACTTTAACTCCACCTTCTTAAGTACGCTAAATTCCTTAGCACCACCAAGAACAAAAATAATAAAAACAAAATCTTCCCCCTGGCTTACTAAAGACACCAAACAATTTATGCATCAAAGAGACAAAATCTGGAAACTTTACAAAAAAAAAAAAAAACTCCCACATACCTTTCTCCAATACACCCAGCTCCGCAACTTCGCAAAAAAACAAATCATCAGAGATAAAAAATCCTATTAACCAAACTTCAAACCAACCATGCCACAAACCCAAGGCAGTTTTGGAACTCAATTAACCCACTTCTCAACCCAGGCACCAAAATAAATCCTTGCCCTGACCCAAGTAAACCAGACTCTGAAATAGCCTCTCTGTTCCATTCCTTCTTCATTAACACAATAGCAGAACTGACCAAAACTTTTCCGAGCAATAATCACTCCCCTCTGCAGTCTTCTTCATCTTCATCCTCCCCCCTACACTCTGACCCCAATCCTCCCCCTTCCTTTGAGCTTATACCAGTCTCCACTAACTTCATAAAAAGACTACTCACCAAACTCAAACCCTGCTCCAACACCCCAGACAATATCCTCACATTCTTCCTCAAATCTGCAGCTGACGGCATTGCTTTCCCTGTTAGCATCCTAATCAACAGATCCTTACAAGAAGCCTATGTCCCCACCAACCTTTGGCGTTCAGCCTTTATTTTACCTCTCCATAAAGGGGGCAAAAACAATAACATCCCAAACTTTCGCCCCATAGCCCTCCTCTCCCCAATCTCCAAAATGCTAGAAAAATGTGTTCACCTCTAACTCATGCCCTTCCTAACCCAAAACCAACTTCTCACACCAACCCAACATGGATTTCAACCTGGACATAGCACTATAACAGCTTTACTCTCTTTTCTAGACACTTAATCAGGCTCGCGACTCTGGGCAAATAGTATCAACGGTCCTGTTAGACCTTTCTAAAGCCTTTCATACTGTTTAACACACCCATCTTCTGAGCCAGCTTTCTAACCTAAATCTTTCCCAAAATACTATATCCTGGTTTTCAAGTTACTTATCCAACAGATCCCAGGCTGTAAAATGGAGAAAAGGCACCTCTCCTTTCCTACCCACTACTACCGGCATTCCCTAGGGATCCATTCTTGGTCCTATGCTATTCAATATCTTTATCAATAATTTCCACTCTGTGGGGGGCGTGGCCAAGGATGAACACAGGATAGCAGCAGATTTCTTCAGCTCCACCAATTTCATTACACTGACAGGAATTAATTACTTAAAAAATTAATTTTTGAAGTAATTTTCTTTCTAAATATGTTTGTTTTATATAGTTCTTGAACTATATCTAAAAAAGAAAGGAAATCTTAACAATATTCCTGTCAGAAATCACTTTGGAAATTTTCCTGTCAGTTTATCAGTCTGAAATGAGTTCCAGTAAGACAAATTCTCAAGACTCCAGCATCAAGAAAGAACTTCAGTCTCTGATGATTATAATCCAGCAACTTACTGCTAAGATGGATAAAATGGATACTAAAATAGACACCTTCATAGAAAAAACTACAAAACAAATAGACTTGTTACATATAGACCTGCAACAACAGAAGATCCAGATGACAGGCATAGAAGAAGCTGTGAATGACATGGAAAATAGAATCCAAGAAGAGGAAATCAACATTGAGTTTCTGCTGAAACAAAATACACATTTACAAACAAAGCTGGATGACCTGGAAAATAGATCTAGGCACAATAACATTAGGATTTTTGGACTGCCAGAAAATATTGAAGGTAACAATATTACTTCTTTTTTAACAACATGGCTCCCTAAAACTTTAGACTTACCAGAAGCATTCTCTTTTGGTATCGAAGAGCACATAGATCTATAGCTAATACTAACTCTAACAAAAAATATCCTAGATCAGTTATAGTTAGATTTCTATCATCTTTTGATAAAGAGATGGTTCTTAAATCTGCTTGGGCTAAAGCTCCTGTTAAGATTAATGAGACAACTGTGCATTTTGACAATGACTATTCTTCCATGGTAATAGCTAAAAGAAAAGTTTTTCTGCCACTAATAAGGGAGCTTAAAAAAGCACAGTTTAAAACATACCTTCTGTTTCCTGCCAAGCTTAAAATCTTCCTTCCTGATGGTCCTAAAATTTTCGATGACTTAGACTCTGCTTTACTGTTTATCAAAAAAAATAAGATTTTGGATAAAATAGAGGAAATGGAATGGGCTAGTCCTTCATTAAAGAGAGTGGCAACTGAATCTTCGTGGAAGACTTCAGAGAAGAAGAAGAGACTAAAAAACAAATGATTTGTTCTATGTTTTTTTTTTTCTCTCATCATTTTATTTCATTATTAATCTTTTTAAATATAGTTCCTGCATTTCCAAGAAGCCACAAATATTTTAAAAAAGATTTAATCAAAGTTATTCTCTGTGTGCAAAGAAATGTTTTGTTTCATAACCAGTCAAATATCTGAAGATTTAATGGCAAGCTATGATTCAACTTGTTTCTCTTTCTGAAAAGGAGAAGTAAGGTCAGTAATTTGATACATTTTTTTTCTTTATCTTTTTTTTTCTTCTCCTTTTCTTCTTTTCTTTGTTTAAACAATGACATTCTGTTTAGATTATGTAGTGGGTAAAGGGTGGGGGAGGGCAGGGAGAGAAGAGTAATGAAAATATGATTAATAGAATAATAACATATTTATTCCTTGTAAAAAGTGTATATGTTCTTCAAATGCTATTCCTAATTATACTTTCTTGATTATACTGCTTATGCTTGTTTGTAAATAATCTGTCATGCTTTAACTAATAATAATTAGAACTAAATAATAGTAAATAATATGTTTTATTTTTAACTCTATTAATATAAACAGTAAGTAATATTCCATTGTATATACTTCTTATAGCTTTCTCTTACATTTTTTTTATTTCTGCCTTACACCCTTTTATTTTCTACTCTCTTTTTCTTTTCTTTATTAATATATTGAAATGCTTTTGATCATATAGACACAGTAAATAATAAGATTTGCATAAAAATTGAGTTGGGACAAAATATTGAGTTTTATTACTTATTAATAATTTTGGGCTTAATTTCACTTACATAGAGGCTGTAATAACCTGTAAAATACATTGTGAAGGTTTTGTCATGTTTAGATGCATTTACACTGCTAAATGAATGTTTGTCACTAATTTTTAATAAGTTTCTCGCCAAAATGTTAAGAGAGACAATCTGGGATGTGGGCTGTCTCATGCACAGTGTCCATGAGCTACTTCAAAAGCTTCAACTCTCAGAATTCTCACAGAGAAGCTGAAAGCAGTTAGTCTAACCTTTGACCTAGATATCACACTGACACATCACAGATTCAGGAATAACACTCTACCAGGAAATAGAAATGATGCAAATGCAACTATGTGAAGGAAAATGAACTCTTTAACATCTAAATGTGAGTTATTTTATATAATTACTTAAATATCTATGTTATAATTCATAAAATATGTCAGTTATAATGAGTTTAAATGATACAGTTTCTTGTAGTAAGTAAATGTCTTATTTTAGAAGGCATAAAAAATGAAACATTTATTCAAGTGTTTTTGAAAATCTACTTAACAGCAGCATACTAATCTGTGTTAAAAACTTATGTTCCAAACATATACATTACTATAACTCATTTAATTCATCTGATTGACAAGCATAAATAATTTTATAACTCTATTCTGGAAGAAATTGTCATGTGATATATTTTAAAGCAGTAGTATAGCATGGTTGTAAAATCTGGTTACTAAAATGTGTTTGCTGTGCATTATTTTGTATAAAGCAGACAGATTTATTGTAGGGACAGCAAGTAGGATAGTGCTCAGCAAGGACACAACTCAGTGAGATCAGATATATATATATATATATATATGTGTGTGTGTGTGTGTGTGTGTGTGTGTGTGTGTGTGTGTGTGTGTGTGTGTGTGTGTGTGTGTGTGTGTGTGTGTGTGTGTGTGTGTGTGTGTGTGTGTGTATGTGTGTGTGTGTGTGTGTGTGTGTATGTATGCATGTGTGTGTGTATATATATATATGTATATGTATGTGTGTGTGTGTGTGTGTGTGTGTGTGTGTATGTATATATATATATATATATATATATATATATATATATATATATATATGTGTGTGTGTATGTGTGTGTGTGTGTATGTGTGTGTGTGTATGTATATATATATATATATATATATATATATATATATATATATATATATATATGTGTGTATGTGTGTGTGTTTGTGTGTGTGTGTGTGTGTGTGTGTATGTATATATATATATATATATATATATATATATATATGTGTGTGTGTGTGTGTGTGTGTGTGTATGTATATATGTATATAAGTGTTTCTGAGAATCTGCATAACTATGCAGTATGATTTATAACAATTTCTATGAATACAATATCTTATTCTATTGACAATAATGAGTTTGAGTAAATGCTCATATACAAGCAATTCAAGTTTTTTTTTGGAAGCTGTTAATTGCATTTACATGACAGAAAATAGATGCATCTTAATATATGTAATGTCTGAATCATATTAGCCAAAGTTTTTGATTTAAATGAATGTTAGAACTTATTTTTCTCTCCTCTTGATTTCTAACATCAAGATTATTTGAATGATGCTATTTGAATACAAGTGTTTTATATTACATAGATGTATATAGTAGTATGAACAGTTTTTTTAAAAAAAAGGTTTATTTTAGTTTATATGATGCTGTTTTACCAAATGTGTAGTCTTGTCTTGCTATATAATTGAATTGAAAACTGTTAACCTCAGTTAAATATAACTAGTATTAAATTGATAAGGTGGTAGCTGAGGTACTGCTGCTTAGGGTAGGGGGTTAACTTGAGTGGTAAATACTACTCTAAGTTGGAGTTTATAACTCCAGGCTGGATGCAAGGTTTAATCCTTACATTATTTTCACTTGTTCATTGTTATTTGTATATAGTTTTGACATCCACAATATATTTTGTACATTCATTGTCACTGCAAACAAAATTGAATCCTATACAAAATCCCATAAGAGATTTAATAAATACAGCTATATTTAAAGGTACACCTAAAGGAGGAGATGTAACATTACTTATCTTGTTATCTGTTATTTTGATCATAAGATTCTTAAGTTTTAAAAATGCCAAATGACATCTTTAAAAGGAATTTCTTTAAACATTAATGGATTGAATAATCTGTGTAAAAGGGCAAGCCTAATAAGATACATTAATTTACATAAGGCCAACTTAGTCTTCCTGCAAGAAACCCATCTCTTGAAAAAAGATATTGATAAACTAGCCACAAACAAATATACAGTATTGGTTAGTTCAGAGCACACTCAGAAAAAAGAGGAGTGGCTATTTTATGGAATAAAAGTATGCCCATTCCTAAAACCATTAAGTCTTATCAGGATGACAAAGGAATGTTTTGTATGGTTACAATACAAATTAATGGGAAGTCTTACACTTTAATTAATGTATATTGGATACCTGGAATTGGTATTAATACAGTGAAACATCATCTTGATAAGATCATATCATTCTCTATAGGAGATATTATTTTAGCTGGTGACTTTAATTGTATACTACATGAAAGTGATACTACCACTATAGGGAAAAGAAGAATCACATCTAATGCAAAACATTTAAATGATTTTGCTAATTCTTATCATTTGAATGATATTAATAATCAGATAGATTCAAAATCATTACCATATACCTTTTTTTCTAACAGATACAAAACTTATTCAAAAATAGATAGGGTCTTTATTTCTAACCAGATGGTAACAGATTTAATTAATTCCAAAATCATTTCATGTCCTATATCTGATCATAATTCAATTGTTTTTGAATTCATGATAAAAAATACTCATAATGTTCAGATCAAAAGGATACCAGCATACTTAACTCAACTAAAAGACTATAAAGAATATATACTTTCAGAAGTAAAACATTTTTTAGACATAAATAATACTCATGAAGTCTCCATTGTTTATGTTTGGGATGCCTTAAAATCATATCTATATGGACAAAGTATCAGATGGTATAACAATAAAAGGAAATCTTGGGATAAGGAATTGTTAGATATTCAAAGTAAATTAGACTCTTATAAACATAATAATACAGAAAATATTATGGACAAGAAAGTTATTGAAGAAATAAACAAACTAAATGAGAAATACAAAGAAATTTTAACTCATAAAGTTAAAATAACTTTAGAGAATACAAGTTTTGTCTTATTCAATAAGCCCCAAATACTTACATAGACTTAAAAATAAAACAAAAGGTTGAATAAACAAAACCATATCAAAGAAATCTTTTCTCTAAGGAAAAGAAGAATGTTTCTAGTATACCAGAAATACTAGATGAATTTAGAAATCACTTTCACAAAATTAACCATAATAACATTAACATGGAACCTAAAGATAAAATAAAGGAGTTTATAACCACAAACATGAATAAAAAGCTTAATAAACAACAGATTAAACTATTGGACAAGAGTATTTCATATACAGAAGTTATTACACAAATAAATAAGCTTAAATCAAACAAAGCACCGGGTAATGATGGTATTATACCAGAGATATATAAAATCCTTTCTAAAAGTACATATTCATTAATACATAAGTTTTTTTTTTGGCCCAAACTGAGTTAATAACCCCCCCATCTTGGCAATATACATTTATTTCGCCAATTTTAAAACCTAATAAAGATCCAACTAGATGTTCTTCATATTGGCCCATCTCATTACTTAATGTTGATTATAAAATGTTTATGAGTATTTTTGCTGATAGATTGAAGACAATCATTCCCGGCATTATAGATATAGATCAGACAGGCTTCATTGTAAATAGAAATACTTTTGATAATATAAGAAGAACTTTAACATTAATAGATTTTGCAAATAGGAAAAGAAAGATTTAACACTTATTAGTCTTGATATAAGTTCAGCATTTGATTCAGTAAGTTGGGACTATCTGTTTACCTTAATGAAGTGCACAAACTTCTCAGATGCATTTGTAAATCTAATTGAGCATTTATACAAAGGAACATTGGCTTATATTAAGGTAGGAACATATGTTTCACAAAAATACCCATTCTTAAAGGTACAAAACAAGGATGTCCACTTTTTCCACTATTATTCACTTTAGTAATGGAGCCTTGGGCTAATTTGATCAGAAACAGTACTGACATAGAGGGTTTTGAAATAGATGAAAATGCAACATCCAAAATTCAACTTTTTGCAGATGATGTTCTAATTACATCAGCAGGATCTAATTCTTCTATGCAGTCTCTATTTGATAAAATGAGGAATTTTAAAAGTATTTCTGGTTTAATATTCAATGAAGAAAAAACTAAAATACTACCTATATATACACGAAAAAATATTCTCATTAGTGATTTTACTAAATATGTACCCAATTCAGGTCAGATAACTTATTTAGGTATAATACTATCTAAAGATATTAAATCTATTATATATAATAATTATAATACCTGTTTTCTTAATATACAAAATCTTTTTAATACCTGGAATAATATGGTTTTTACTATGGAGGAGAGACTTACAATTATTAAAATGATAATATTCCCCAAGATTTTATACTTAATACAATCAATAATACTTCCACCTACAAAAATAATTATCAAGAAACTGAATACACTAATGTTAAATTTCCTATGGGCACCTAATAGACCTAGGATTGCATTAAAGAAACATACTAATAGCTGGTCTCAAGGGGTATTTCTTTTCCAGACTTTAATTTATATACTATCTCTTCTATTGTAAAAGTTATTACTTTATTAATAGATCAGTCATATGTCGCAAAATGGAAAGATTATTGGGAGCTAATTAGTATGCACTTCATGAAAATCTCCTTAACACATAAAAATATGATTGTAAATAACTCCATGTTATGGTTACTAAAGGAATTTTGTACTTCACCTATTACACCTAAACATATGGTTTGTTACCCATTAAATATTATTATTAGCTATCGTAACTTTATATTCATGCACCCTAAGTATAGGGAATGGAATTTTATTGTATTCCCTATAATGTATACTCAGGGTATGCTTTTGTCATCTACTTCTGAAGGAACTCATTTAGCTATAGATAATGATCTAAAGTACTGGTATCAGTTGATATCTGATAATAAAGTTAAAAATCTCGATTTCTTAAAACAAGAATTTGATCTAAGAGAAACTTGCTGGTTAGATGTTCAGACCTTTAGACAACATCTCATTAATAAAATAGATCTAATGTCTATAACAGTTAAAGAATCTATTCCAACACTGATTGATTACTTGATATTAAATTTACAACATAAAGTTTCTGATAAAGGTAAACTTTCATACATACATAAAATTATCAGACAAGAAACTTTTTACAGTGTAGATTCATACTGGAATTATTTCACTTCTATTAATGGGGACCCACCAAATCAACAAGATAAACAATATATATTGGAATCTGCTTATAGAACTGCATCTTCCATTGTCTGGAGACTTTATACATGGAAATTTTTACATAGATCTTTTTATACACCTTTGATGATGAATAAAATAAATAATAAAGATAATGTATGTAAGAGATGTAATGTAGAAATTAATGCTGACTGGACTCATATGTTTTATGACTGTATAAAATTGAAAGAATACTGGAAGTCATTTAATGAATTTTTGCAGGCTCTTTTTACAGATAATTTCATTATTTCTAAATCTCTTATATTATTCAACACACCTGCACCTCAAAGTGTTAAAAAGGTTAAGCTTCCCTTGTTATGGTCTATTCTAGCAGTGGCTAGGAAAATAATAACTAGAAATTGGATTTCAGATACACCTCCTTTGTTCAATGAATTTAAAAATGTTATGAATATAGTGTGCCATATGGAAATAAACACAATTAGGACAAGAACAGCTAGAAAAACATCTTATTATATTGTATGGGATAATTTAAAAATTTGTTAAAAAAATTCTAATTTCAATAGCATGGTATTTTAGTTTAATTAATTGATCTGATTGTAGTGGATGTCTTTGTAAATACTTTAGTTGTTTTGTTGAATATTATAATAATACCTATTTTTAATTACTTGTATAAAATTGTTATGATATTTCTCTTATATGTTAAAACAATAAACCTGTTTTGAAAAAAAAAAAATAATTTCCACTCTGCCATCCCCAATGCTAAAGTTATACAATATGCAGATTATTCTACTTTAATTTGCTCTGCCACAAACCTCCCTGAACTTCTCTCCAAGACTCAGTCCACCTTTTCTATCACTGAATCCTGGATGATCCAAAACCATATTTTTCTCAACGCAAACAAATCCAAAATATTGCTATTCCCACCCTGAAAATCTTGCCATTACAATAAGAGTTCCTTCCAAGTTCATAGCCAAAATAACCCTGTTATTGAAGTCGTTCCCTTTGCTAAACTACTCGGGGTCACAATAGATGAACATCTAAAGTTCAACACCCACAGCCACAAAAATATCAAAAAAAGTCATCAGAAACTGGGTATGCTGTACAGAAATATTCAATATCTCTCTTCATTCTTCAGACAAACTCTGGCCTCCACCTTCCTGCTTCCCACCCTAATGTACGGGGCCCCATTACTAACCAACCGATCTTCTTCTCTCTCCTCAAAACGTGAACAGTGTTATAACAAAATTACTAAATTCGCCACCAAAGCCAAATACTCATCTCATCACTGTACTTCCCTCCACTCTCTGAACTGGTTAGAACTCCCAAGCTACCTAGACTACCTCCAGTTTACCACAGCCCACAGACTAATATTCAACCCCACCAAATGCCCTGCACTCACTAACATCTTACCCATATACACCCCTAATAGATCTCTCGGATCTGAACATCAAAACTTAATCACTGTTCATAAACCTAACAGACCTGCTGAATAACTGCTCCTATCCTTTTCCCTAGCAAAGAAATGGAATTCTCCCTCTCCAATTTAAGGACAATGCAGAACTCAAATAGCTTTAAAACCCAGCTTCACACCCACCTATCCGCGAAATGGAAATGTAACTGCATCCTCCCTACCTAGTCCTATTCCTCCTTGTAACCTGCCTCTTCTAGTTCTATATCCTCTTAAGGCCCACTAAACATCATACGATTCTTTATACCCTGTAAATATTGTATATGTTTGCTCTTCTTCCAAAAAGATGTTAAACAATATATGATTCTTGTACCCTGTAAATATTGTATATAATCTTTTTCTCTTAAACTCCCATTGTTACTCAACTTGTAAGATATCTGTATACTATGTATATATCATACTTTTTTGTCTTTAACTGGACTTGTATGCTATCTCTTGCTATACTCATTTAAATATACATTTCTGTATTTTTCAACTTGTATTCTAATGTGGAGCTTTTCTCCCCGGGCCTCCACTGAAAATGGGCCCCTTATCAAACTGGAAATAAATAAATAAATTATATAATAATTTATATACTAAAAACATTTTAGTACATATAGCAGGGTCATACTGCATGGCACCACCTGAGAGAGCCAGGCAGCAAAAACATGCTTTCATCAGCCTGAGCACACTCTCCACAATGTCCACAATGTTCCTAGTTTGTTATAGGGCATAACAGTATTCCTAATCTGTGTTGTTCTGTATATTTCTAATTGGTGTCATCAACTGTGTCTCCAGGGCATATCTGGAACTGCCAATTGAGATGCCTCCATTGGTGGAGGTCACACAAATGATATATGTGATAGTTGTGATAATATCCTTGATGACCTGTTGATATCCTGTGCAATACAGGCCACCTGACAATTAATGGAGTGATACCCTTTACAGTTCACACACCTTCTTCCCAGGCCCCATCTGGAGCATTCATTTCAGTGTGGGTGCACTCTATGACCCTCAATGCCTCTGAGAAATGAACTATGTCATAGAACACCCACATTGTGTTTTTTCTCCTCTACTGAATGTGAAAACCACAAATGCCCCCCACATACTACTGCATGGCATCTTAAAACTGCATGAGTATTCCTGAGACAGATACATGAGTAATCCCCATTTGGTCAATGGAAGGTCTTTTTAGCTAGGATATGTAAAGCCACATATACCTTCATATCCACTGAGATGGATGAGGCTGAGCCATGTCCACAAGGTACTGCATGGTGTCCCTGTCCACCCCCAGTATCAGTCCTCAATATCTGACTCATGGAGTCCTTGAAATGTCAAGCATGCTCAGATGATATGGTGCATCTGACAGTGACAGTGAGCACCACCATGGCTTGTACCAGCAATTATAGCTTCTGCATATACATAGTAACTAATGCTGTGTCAACCCATAACATGTTTCTGTGGTTCAGTAGCATGAACATGAAGATTTAGCTGTGGTCAACAACACTTGTATTATACAACCACATTGTGCTGTTTATACTTTTCTGAATCTCTGCACCATATTTTTTACCTCATTCACATACATAGCACCCCTCATTTTAATAGTATTGCTTATTAAATTCCACTTATATAGCCATTAGCATATGCCAGTAACAATCATTGCTCATGCTACACATGTCTTTGAATCGCACACACCCTGTGCACAGCCATTCATCATACAAAAGTTTTTTTTTACCCCAATGTGGCTAAGGTTTCTTAATCCAAGGACAACCTCAATCAGGACACAACAGTTCCTACATTCAAAATTGCCAGTAAACATAAACTCTGTACAATAACCTTATTAAAACACTAACATATTCTAAATTTGACATAAAAAGATGCACTAAATACTACATTAGTAAAAAGAAAACTCTAAAATAAAATACACATAAACCATGACTTCAACATCTCCCCATAGAAAACCAAATTCAACAAAAATTGTAAAATCGCTACACTCCTTATCCTAATACTATGAAATACAAGAACTATACAGTACAGTAAAAGCAAATTAAAAAGAAACAAAAAAAATTAAGATAAAAAAATACTTGATCTTTAAAAAAAATCACATACAATGGTTTCTATGACAATCTCCAAATCTGAAATAAAATACCATCAGACACAAGAAATATATCCATCTATCCTCAACCCCTACTGCATGTCTTTGGAAGGTAACTGGAACACCCAGTGGAAACCCACATGACTACAGGGAGGACATGCAGACTCCACAAGGAAGGCACCCCAGCCAAGAATCGAACCAGTGAACCTCTTGTTATAAGGCAACAATACTAACCACTGCACCACAAGAAAGATCTGGTCCATTAAAAAATAAACTGTATGAAATGTAAAGAAATTAAGAATTAAATAAAATTAATTTGCAAATACATTCCAGACTAGTAGGATTGAGCCAACTACCTAACCCAGGACCAGATTTTAAAAGAATTGTAATCCCATCTCTGCCTCAAATAGGACACTGTACTGCGAATAGGGTGAAATGCTGCTTACAGTTTCCAACTTTATGTAAAAGATGTTATAGTCTTCAATTCATGCTGCTCTAAGAAAAGGTAAAGAGATTCAGTAATATGCAATGTTAATGAAATTATTTAAATACTCCTAATATAAATTTAATATCACTTGACCCTTTCTGTAGCAGCAGAGTTCCTCCAAAGTAGACCATCCCGACAGCACCACCTGATATCAGATATAAAACAGGTAAAATTGTCATGCATGTAGTATTAAGTGTGAAAGCACAGAGGTGGCAAGCTGCATGTCTGAATTAGTAAAATAGAGTTTTTATTTTGAAAAATTTGACTGAAATAATCTGCTGTTTACAAATGGAATGACTTGTGAAAAAAATAACTGCATGCATGCAGTTGCTGGGCAGGGCTACAGTTTATATTGCCAACTGCAAAACAGCTCTACTTGCATGCTGGAAGTGGAATTACTATCACCTTTTAGGTAGAGCTGTACCTATACCACAAATGCCCTTTGTAGTGGGCAGTGCCATTACGTGACAGTTTTACAGATTTTATGCCTGTTTTGGTATGTGAAAATCAGAACTACTTTTAACGATAATATCTAGAGGAGCCTCAGGAATGTTTGTTTGGTCCAAAGTAGACTCACCAGTTACGGAATCGAACATAATATGTTCTAGTCCAGTTGACTTGTGAGACATCTACCTGGCCTCCAGTCAAAAAAAATGCTATTATTCCTAAAATGTGCTGCTCTAAGCCCTGAGTGCAAAACTCTTACCCTCTTCATGATCCTGTTATAAAGCCTAGCTCCTAGAAACAGATAATTAAATTCAAATATATGAAAAGAAAAGAAAAAAAAATGAAGCCCTATCTAACAAATGCCCAAATCTCCCCCAACTTCACTGTCTGGCTACAAAACCTCAAATGATTTAACAAACCTGAAAAGAACATATGCCCCTAGAAAATCACACCCTACCTAATCCAAAATGAATAAATAAGTACACAAACAGACAAACAAACAGAGAACAAGTAAATAAAAATGATAAACAAACTGTCCAAAACATTACCCTGTGTGACTACATCATGGGGCCCATACTTAAAATGTATGTAACCCTTAATGTTATAATACAAGAAAGAAACAAGTCAAAAACTGAAAGTTAGAGACAAATGGCTATACAGGTAGAAAAAAAACAACTAAAGGGAGAGTGCAGGGTTTAGGTGTGTCGAGTGTATGATATGTTAATTATCTATACTGTACCATCAGGAAGAATATGACTCGAGGTGTAAAAGCCACTCATCACAAAATCTGCAACCTCTTCCCAACCCAAACTGAATAGATATTTAATATATTTCACATGTAACCTTTACATAGCATGCATATATTAGGTATAAAATAGATATTTACCTTACACACACACACACACACACACACACACACACACACACGCACTGTTCCAGAGCAGTGGTATACCTGTCTTCCCAAACCATTCTGTTCATGTTGCAGAAGAGGTTTAGATCCCTAGACCAAGTATTTCTGATGACATATGATTCACTGATGTGCTGTAAATCCATCACAGTTGGGTCATAGGATTCCTTGTATGCCAGACACATATCACCTCTTAGCAGTCTGTGGGATACCAAGTATAGTGACAGGGCTTTGAGTCAGTCCATGCAGGACACATTGTTTAGGCCATGTATCCTATTAGTAAGGTATCTCTGTGAGCATTCTAGTTTTTGCATTTGTCTGGACAGATACATGCCAAACAGGGCATTATACTCACTGACTGGCCTAAAGACTAAGTAAAGGGGAACAAGAGCAAGCCTAGATCTAGACAAAATCCCTTTATTTATAAGCCGTGCAATACCCAAAGACTTTCTTAAGACAATGGACACTTGTTTGAAAGTGTCCACATAAGTTCCCAAATCCTGAACAGCTAGGTCAACTCTTAGTGGTGTATTGTCAAAGTGGTAGCTCCACCTGGATAGATGACTTCCCAAAGAATATAATAATGCAATTTTTGACATTTAGTTTTAGTCCTTGATTTTGGCACTAGTTACTTATTTGGGACAAACTTTCCAGCAGGATGGTGAAGTCATTTGGGGATTCAATTACCATTCCTAGCTTGCAGTCATCTACAAACTTAGTCAGCCAAAGCCCTTTGGCATTGGTTTTTACTTCAGCACAGAACCCTGGGGGGAGTCCACCGGTGACTGGTCTCTGCCCAAGTAACTACCCCTGTTTTGATTTCCTGCATACTACTCACACAACGTTCTCTACAAGCAACTCTCAAGAAAACATTGAACTGCTCTTTGTTACCTTAAGTAAAAAGACTAGTTTTCAGCCACTTCCACTACTTATAAGCAATTAATCTCCTTGATTCTCAGAAAGAAATGTGACCCTAACCTTCTTTTCTTCTTCTTTCGGCTTTTCCCAGTTAGGAGTCACCACAGCGGATCATCTGTCTACTCATGATTGGCAGTGGAGTTTTACAGTGTTTGAGTTGCCAGCCTGGCACCCAACCTTCCACAGAAGGCACACACTCACACATAGGGCCAATTTTAGAGTGTCCAATCCACCTACTGCATGTCTTTGGGAGGAAACCGGAGCACCCGGAGGAAACCCACGCGACCACAGGGAGAACATACAGGATCTGCACAGAAGGCACCCCAGCTGAGAATCGAACCGGAGAACCTCTTGTTGTGAGGCGGTAATGCTAACCACTGCACCACTGTGGCCACCCTAAATGTGACCCTAACCTAAAACTTCTAAAACACTAAAACAATGTCTAAATGAAAATAGTTCTGTAATAAAACAAGCATAAAAAGAAGAAAACAATGTTAATCATACAAACCAAAAATCTTATATGCTCACAAAGAAGTCTGTTCTGGCAGCTTCCCTCAAGATAACTTTGACCTGTTTTTCTTTACATTAACTACAATAACTAGTTTCCAGCTCCTCTCATAATCCACAAAAGATGATTCCCTTGCTTCACATGAAGAAATGTATGTTTTCCTTTCTATCCTTGTCTTTAATAGGTTCATAGGTAAATAGGTTGGTACTGGGCTATCTGCCCGAAGGCATATATTAGCCCAGCCACGTTGTGCGGTATTCACCTCCCTGTTAGTAGTTCCCTAGACCCTTTTACTAGCAGCTAGTACCCTTGGCCCCTATCTAGTAGTGCTGTTGGTGTGATCCCCGGTGTGAACTTTCTGTTACCCATCCACTCATCAAGGTTCCTCTTGAAGAGTGATAGTGAGGGGCTCTGTCTTATGTAGATCAGGACCCTGTTCTATAGTAAGGGAAGTCGCTGTGAAGGGAATCTATCCCTCCAGCATGTTCTATTCATTGTTGTGTTGAGGTGTATATCCCTAGAGTGTGTAGCTCGAGTAGATTTGGTTTTGCTAAGATGGAGCATGTTCAACAATTCTGGGTTGAACATGGCTCTAGACGTTAGACAGAGATCACCTCTGAGAAGGCGGTATGCAACAGAGAACAGTTTTAGCTTTTTCAATCGTGCTGCATAGGGAACTGTTTGAGGCCAGTAATCCTCTTGGTTAGGTACCTCTGTGGTCTCTCCAGCTGCTGGAGATGTATAGCCAGGTACATTCCAATTGGTGCATTGTACTCAATAATGGGTCTGATGAGGGAAGAGTAGAGGGGCACCATTACATCCTTAGATCTTGATGCGAACCCTTTCATGATCAGATGGGTCACATAGAAGTATTTTCTAACCACTTTGGCAACATGGTTATCAAAGGAAAGCTGACTATCTACTTGGGTCCCTAGATCCCTTATTTTTTCTTCAGATTTCAGGGGATTACCTCTTATGTTGTAGTTTGCGGGTACTCTGTTTTTTCCAAAGGGGATTACTACACTTTTTTTGCATTTAGCTTGAGACCATGGCTTTGACACCATGCATCATTCTCATTTGGCCCTTCTGGAGGATCTCCATGTCAACCGGAGACTCTATTATAGCACACAGTTTGCAGTCGTCCGCAAACTTAGTCAGCCACAGCCCTTCCATGCTTGCCTGTACTTCTGAGAAGTATATGCCAAACAAGAGGGGCCCCAGGACAGAGCCCTGAGGCACACCGCTCGTTACTGGTCTGGATTCGGACATAGATCCCGCTACTCTTACTTTATGGGATCTGTCTGAGAGCCAGTTTGCGATCCATCTTGTGACGTAAGGGTTTATGCCCAGGCTGGTGAGCTTATCAATAATACCTGAATGGGGAATGGTGTCAAATGCTTTAGCAAGGTCATGGTAAGCCGTGTGTACCTCCTTTCCCTTATCTATACCCTGAGTAACTGTTTCAAAGAAATCCACCAGGTTCAGGAGGCATGATCTGCCCTTGATGAAGCCGAACTGTGTGGGGTCCAGTGACTGGAGGTTCCCAATCTCTCCATTTATGAGTTCCATAATGATTCGCTCCATAGCCTTACAGATCAGACTGGTCAGGCTTATTGGTCGGTAGTTCCCAGGGTCAGTTGTGGCCCCGCCCTTGTGTAGCGGGACCACCATTGCCGTGCGCCATTCTATGGGCACATATCCTGTGGAGAGGCTGAGACTGAACAGGGTATTAAGATGCGGGGTTAATTCCTTTTGGAGCTCGCGTATGACACAGCCCGGGACACCATGTGGTCCCATGGAGGCAGTGTTTTTAGCTTTAGCTAGAGCCTTGCTAACCAACATATCAGTAATAATTGGACTTACACAATCCCCTGGAATGGTAATAGGCCCTGTAGGTGGTGAGGGGGGGGGGGGGGGAATTTGCACTGAACCTGACTAATGTCTACATTCCCAGGAAAAGAATCTTTAAAATAGCACTGCAATAAAGCTGAAATAAAAGAGAGTAATCAGAAGCACACAATTCATTGACCAAGCCTGTTTCTACAGGATTGCTCAGTACACTGCAAGGGAAAGATTCAAAGGCTGCTGTAGCATTATAGCAGTATGATGTCTCTGACAAGTTGCCCGCTGGAATATGCTACAAGCAGCTGTAGCCATCTTGGGGTATGGCTAACTGAAATTAGCCATGTGATGTGTTTTAGATCCTTACACCAGGACTGAATGAGTAAGATATAGCAATTCACAGACAAGTTTTACTGCTCTATTTTCGACCAAAGAAGTGAGGACTGAACACACTATTTTATGGTATACTCCCATTGTTCTCTACAGCTGAAGTGGGGCAATTAGTGACACATCAATAAAGTACAGTGAGGTTGAGTATGGGTGTAGGTGTCTATCTGTCTGTTCATAGGGGGCATGACTGTGCCTGTATTGGTACATGAGCATGTAAGTGTGACTTGCCCGGTGTCTGTGTAAGTGTTTATGTGAATTTGTGCACACAGCTGTGAATATATATGTGTGTGTGTGTGTGTGTGTGTGTGTGTGTGTGTGTGTGTGTGTGTGTGTGTGCGTACGCACTTGCTCATGCATGTGCCTGTCACTGTCTCTCTGTCTGTAGGAACCAATGAAAAAGCATCCTGTTGGTTGGTAGGTGGGAAGCACTAATATAGTTGTTCCATTTGCAACAGAAGTTTAGTTCACTTACATGCATGTGAGTCACTAATGAGCTTTTGCTCCATGTGGCTCTGACATTTACAACAGCAAAGCACTCTTAGTTCTGTGGAGATAACCTTTGTAAATAACCCCCATTTGTATATAAACAAAAAATAATATATATCTGTCTATTCAGGTAACACTCTGTAAAGATTTTTGTTCAACAGAAGAAGACAATAATATGCAGAAAATGTGCATTTCTGCTTCTTATATATTGGAAATTATACAGTAATTAATTGTAATCAGTAAGAATGGTTCTGTGTTAGATCAACAAGGAACAAATAATTGGAAACAACATTGCCAAGTATATATATATATTCAAATACAACAAAATAAACAGTTCTTTAAAAATCAGGTAAAAATCATAAAATACAAATATTCAAATAATTACAGAAACAATTACAAACATAATTTCTAGTGAGGGACACAGCTCTGTGTATCACATGATACAATACAAAATAAAGCCACTACCCTACATCTAACCATGACACTAGCTCTAAATCTGCTGTCAATCTGAACCCTAAAAGCAACCTTAAACTTGACCTTAACCCTAACCTAATTAATTTAACGTAATCTACACCCCAGTATTAACCCTAATGTCACTGATGTGTGAAAGTACCACACTGATGCATTCAGGACTTATTTTCTTTGGGATATTCAATCAAAAAATAGTCTTTGAAAGGTCCTAAGTGAAATTGCCTTTGAGAGCATTGTCTTAGATCAACCACCTGGATGCTGCTAAGAGGGCTGCTAAGAGTAGCATTCTGACAGTACTTGTACTGCTGCATTTTGTAATGATGTTTTCCTAACTTGTGCCTATGTCATATTTAAAAATTATCTTTGGACCATTTCACTTACCCCATTAAAAATAATCAAATCAAGGGTAGACAAACTGAATGATTTACTGGATGTACCTACAAGTGGTGATACTGACCGGAGTCATATCAAGAATGCACACATCACATCTACTAACAATGATGTACCAAAACTGTTGTTACAGCAACACCGAACAGCCCCTAAATGTAAAACTTACTGAGGACAATTCCCAGTGAACCCACAAACAACTTTACTTAAATCTACTATCTCCACAATCAGACAGTTGTGGGAACAGGCAAATGCCATAATAGCCAAAATGTATTCTTACACCGCTTTGAATATAGCAAGTTAGAATTATTATAGAAGTTTGTCACTCTCCAAAAAAAAAAAAAAAAGATGTGGGTTTGAAAGTTGGTCTTCTTGAACTGTGAATACAAAAGATTCCCAGTTCTCAGTCTAGTGAGGCAAAAGTTAATTTACAACACTAGGACAAAACTGTGTAAGAATGCTACTTTAAGTTGTTTCGGACTATTATCAAGAAGGATAAGTTTCAATATAAAAACATTTTAATCACAGTAATAAAAATATGAGTAGATTTCTAAATGTATCAGAAGGACAATAATCAGTCTTTTATTACCCAATTTAACCAGAGTTTATCAGAATGCTTGACAATACTCCATGATTAGGGTCACCTAACCATGTCATATTTATTAATAACATAATAGACATGCAAATTCAAGATACATGATTGGTTTCTGAGTCAGAGAAAGAGTGATTGTACTACTAAGCAGCATTGCTTGGCCTCAATTAGCAACAAAAGAAAAATATATATTTATTCTTAGAAACAGAGTACTCTGTTACACTGAGGTGGTGGAGTGGTTAGTCCTGTTACATCAAAGCACGATGTTCTCCAGTTCGATCCTTGGCTGGACTGCTTTCTGTGTGGAGTCTGCATGTCCTCCCTGTGGTTGAGTGAGTTTTAAAGACATGCAGGTAGGTGAGCATGTGTGTGCATGTGCCTTCTGTGAACATTAGATGCCAGAATAGCAACTCAACACCATAAAAACTCTGCTGCTGATCAATCTGCAGACCAGTGACTCCTAACAGGAGAAGCCGAAAGATATTGCTAGAGACAGACTACTCTGTAGGAACAAAATAGATATTTAAAACTGTGTATACGTCTGCAATTGTAGCACTCCAAGCATGTCAGGATACTTAATTTTCCTTGCAGACTGGAAAACCAGGTGTGATGCTATTACACACTAACTTGCACCTTATTGCTCCTTCTTCCTTACATGGGTTGTTTCTGGATGTGTCCTGCCGACATCTTCAGCAATAGTATCATGAGTGTGCCTATAGTTAATGCAGATTCACATGTGTTTGCCCCTGTAGGTGATGTCATTAACTGGGATGCATGCATTTCAGAATCAAATTAGTCTCAGGCCTGCTTAAGTTTTTCTACTGGTATCTATTTGTTAAATGGCCTGGCTGTTAAATTATTGCTTGTGCATATTACATTTTTAAACAAAGGTGTTTCATTATTACTGTGGTTTAAAGTGTTTTCTTTGTTATTTGCTATTATATAACTCATAAAATAACTAAATAATTTAAAACAGACTGTTGTAGTACGAGTTAAACTATTCATTTGCATGTCCCCTCTTTCTCCCTTTTTAGACTCACAGGTCAAATACGGTCAACATTTTGTAGGAACTGCTGCTAACAAAGGAAAGCATTCTCCTGTTGCCTAAATTGTCTGATTAATGATGTCTTTTCTTCTGAGGTTCCTGACTGAAAATACAAAAGGCTTCCCATTCCATCAGCTTGCCGGCTAACAAATATCAAAACAAATTTATTATAGACAAACAGCTTTGCTTTTCTAACAGACATCCCATTATAAAATCTTCGACACTATTTCTGCATTTGTATTCCAGGAGACTGAAACACAATGCATCCACTTTCTTGTCACAAATCCTGCGTTAGATGTTTCAGTGGCATTCTCTTCATTTCTACAGACAGCAGTATCTATGTCACCAGTTATCATTCTTACCCTACGTGTTTATCCTTTATCCCCTACCCAGTATCAGAGATCATAAAAACGGAAATGAATAAAACAATATTTTTATTCAGCATATGAAACTGTGGTTAATTAAAGTACAACAGCACACTAATATGTAGAAGTGACTTGGGGATGAGTTCAAATAAACCTGTTATCATGTACTTCATATAAGCCAGGTTAACATTTTACAGGTATGCACTGGCTTAGTTCCCACTGAAGCAACTTGCTCAATTGTGAGAAATTCCCCCGGGAAACAAAACCAGTCCGATACTCACAAAATATCGTGTGAGCCAGTTCCTGAGCATTCTTCTTCTTTAGCATTTCATAAGTCCTCCCTTTTTCCTTCATACTATATGTTCTCACATCAAAAACAAGGACATGCTATTACAGTACTAGTCTGCCTGCCTTCTGAGTTTGGCATCAAAAGAATGTCCTGACAGCAAAAACATCTGAGAACTGCAGCAGTGGGATTTATCACCCAGTGGTTTTCAACGGGACAACCAGTGAACTATTTTTACATATATTATTTACTTTAAATAAATGGGTACATAACAGGCTGGAAGACATTTTACATGGAAGGTAAAGCATGATTGCTCTGCATGTCTTCCGGGGTATGTGGATTGTGGAAGTATTCCACCAGGACCATACCTCTTAACTATCAAGCTAGTTACAAAGCCATACAGCTACCTGTTAAATGCTTTTAATTTCAGACCTATATAATTTCAAATGCTGTCATTGCTAAAATCTGTAGTCCAGAATCTTTTATGCTGTAATAAGAGCACTACTGTATTTATTTGCTCATTAGTTAACTGCATTAAACCCACCAGCGGGTGTGTGCTTTAGTCTGGCAGTGCAGTGGATTAAAGCTATGAACTCTTACAGCTGCTTCCTGTAGACCAGTTTTTGATTCCCACAGCCTCCTTTTCTATATTATGTGCCTCTGGATAAATCACTTTACCAGAAAGTACTCCTCAGTCATCACTGAAAAGGGACACTCGTGTCTAGTAAGTTTAACCGGTTAACAATCAATCAATCAATACATAAATAAATGCAGTTGTCTTGTTAGAGTGACTCACTCACATTTGTATTATTTACAAGGAAATACTGAAGGAATGAAGCCCAGCATTAGCAGAGAAAAAGTGACTGGCTCATAACCTTAACCATTTCTGATATATTTAACCAATAAGTCATATTTCACTGTTGGTGACTCCAATACTACCCACACAGACATGACTTATTGAGATTATATAAAAACATTATTTAAAAAAGAAAATTATTTCCTTTTTTAAAATTATGCCATTGTATGAAGGAATTTATTTTTGTTTGAAAGTATCTGCAATTTTTTTTAATGTACTGCACATAATACTCATCCCACAAGGCCAGATCTAGCCTCATTTTCAGTGCAAGCAGAAATGCATTTGTGTGATTTGAAAAATTAGCAAAATAGGGACTTTTAACGAGGGTTAGCAATCAAAGGAATCAAAGCAGATTTACTGAACCCATCATTCCAACTTCTATCTAGATACATAAATACATAACTTAGTCCTGTGAACTCACAAAATTTATTTTTGAGTACAACTGCAGATTATTAAAATGTTAATGGGGCTGAAATCCTTGGGATGAAATTATTTGTCTGATTAGTTAGTCACATAATTGGCTTCGAATCACCGAATCATAGAAGATATAGGGTAACTGGACCATGTGACTATTTATGTCTTGCTGGTCTCTCAGATCTTACCGCACTTTTCAAAGAGATGTAGGCTGGTCATGCTTAGACTGAATTTGTAACTATACATCCAATGTCTGAATCCTTTTTAAAGGAAGGTGGTACGTCACATTGCTTGATATGGAGTGGATATGTGTTCAGATACTGAGTTTGAGTACTAGTTGCGTGACATATCTGTCTCTCCGCTGTGACTTGTTGGCTACAGAAAGGTGTTGCACATATTTTGCTGCTTAGGCAGACCTTTAACAAAAGTTTGAAAACAATGTAACTTGCTTCACTGCTATTCGTCATTCTATATTTCTTCATGCCCTAATTCTTTGATACTATTATCCTGGCATTACAGCTGAGATTTGTAAAGGTACACTGCACTTCTGCACAAATCTTGTACTACTAAGCATCATTGTGGCAACGTACAGAGCCATGAAAGTTTCACATCAAGACATGCAGCTGTTATGTGCAGCTCACTGTCCTTCAGAATATGTATAGAAGCTGTGAAACCGCTATACAAGTGGATACAGCCATGTCGTTAAACTGCAAGTATACACAGCCTTGCAGTAGAATACATATACAGAAGTGCAAGACAAAAATCCAAAGGTTTAGTCACACACTGCATTGTACGATATCATAAGAGCAGAAAACAAGAACCAAAGTTTGTGTTTCTCGGTGTAAAGCAGTGTTTGTAGCAGCCTGACTGTGTGTTTTATGCTGCAGCAGGACAGCATCAAGCATCAAGCACGCTAGGTCAACGCTAAGTAGTGATATAGTTTTAGCAGCTGCAGTGTGTTATAGTGCCCAGCTATGTGCATACCTGTTTAATGTATAAAATGAAAGAAAAGTATGAAAAGGGGAAAAGAGCAAGCAGGTGGTCACAGAAACATGTCATCATATAAGGGTGTAGAAAGTAGGACAGAAAATGGAGTTAGGATAGTATGTGGAGGCAGACAGACAAACACAGAACAGCACAGATAAATGGGTGGAAGTGTATAAATACATGCACAAGGACGGAGTGAAATAGTACAGAAAGAGACAAACAGAAGGTATACAAACGTTGATCAGGAGAGTTGGACAACACACAGGGTATGAAGTTAGAGTGGGGTATGAGTAACTGTCATGACATCTTTTTTCCTGTCACAGAGGGACACCACCCATGAAAAAGTTATAGGGGCAAGCCAGTCAAGTGATTCTGTAATCCACTGCAGTAGGCTTCCATCAGGTCATATATCTGGCCACTGCTCCCTTCAACATAGCCTCTACAACCTGCTCCAGCTGTGGCTGGACTACCTTAAGCAAACCAGCAGGCTACCTACCACTATAGGGCCAGACCCCCCCCCCCCAGCAAGGTATTCCCTGCCTCATCACCCTGGTGTACCTCAGTGGCAACTTCAGCAGGGGTGAGACTTGGTAAAGGTGTCTGGTTAGCAAGTCTGTCTTCTGGATCTGCAGTTTGGAGACAATATAAGAACATAGCCATAAGTGAATCTAGCCACCTATAGCCATAAGTGAATCTAGCCTGACATTAGACTGAATAGATTTAATAGTTATACCAACTCTTGTTAGAGGAACTAATCATGGGTGGCCACAAGCTTCTCCTGCCTCCTATGGAAAGTGGCATGACTGCTGTCATATTCATCTCATACTGAAAGTAAAAGTGCACATCAAGTAAATTTAATAATGGTAAGATGAGAGGATATCACCATAAATATAACCCTGTAAGTATTTTTCACTGGATGAGTGATAAGAAAATATTCCAAGTTATCTGTATTTCCTGTGGATGAAGTAGATACCAGAGGCTGGACAATTTCAGGCATACTGCAAATGAAGTTCTGCTACAAGCACTTCGAATGTCTGGAAAACCTTGTTGGGGAGATAAGTACTGACCAGATTTTACAAGACCAGGTGGAGAAGACAATTGCCTGCAATATAAATGCTGTGAGGAGATGCAGTTGCAATTTACAGATGTGTTGCAAGCATGTTCCTGACATGATGCACCCTGCCAAGGCAAAAACTAATTCCATAGCAGCTGAGAGGTCAGCTAAAATGGAAGTGTCTCAGGAGAGATGAAGCCTGACGAGGCTGAAGGACTTTTTGGGTCCCCTACAGAGGGACACTGGTTCTGGGAATACCCCTGTAAGAAAGGACACTAATATCAGGATTGACCCACCTCTGAATCAGTACCTCTTAGTCCAGATTTTTGCACAACTGTAGTATACATGGACACTGTAGGATGAATACATCAACTGTTAGCTACGTGTTGTTTTACATACAACTGATGTTGAACCATGACAGAATGGCAGCAGAAGCAGGATGGAACTGCATGATATGTCTTCCATGCACACCTTTATAGTGCATGCCACAGTGGCACTGATATGGCACAGGTACCCATGTTCATACTGGAGTGTCTTTTATTGTGTATTCACAGAGCAAAACACTGCTATAATGATGCCTGCAGAGGCTAGGACATGACAACAAGCTGATACTGGCACCAATGCATGGGGTGTAAAATGGTAACAAGACTCAGACACCTGAGTCACAGTTTAATGACACAGTTACACTGTTTCTCTCCACCACAAGAGGGCATTCACCCACAGTACAGGAGGAAGGCACAATCTCATTAACAAATGAACACGAGTACACACAGTACCAGTGCTCATCATCCCCACTGTGGATGGTATTCCCCATAGATACAAACACTATCAATGTACCCCCTTGTGGCTATAGTGGTAGATGAATGCAGTGTATCTGAAGTGGTTATACCTAACCTTTTGTAATCTTGTGAAGTTAATTATTCCCATCATGTGTCACTTTACACTATAGACGTACATGTGGCACTCAAAATCAATCATCAGATCTGGTGCAGTGTCATCCAGGTACATTTTTCGTTAACCCAGTCTGTCTTGGACCTTGTAATTTTTTTGTGTGGCATCTGTGAGAACACAGAAGCTAGTGACACAGAAATGGTTGGTCTCATTAAGTCTATGCTAGCAGACACTGCTTTCAGGTCCACCTTCATGTGGTGGCCGGCCAATGCTAACATCACTCACATTGGCAATGTTGTCACAATAAGAGAATGGAGCATATCAGGCATGGCCATGGAGGGGTGCTATCACAAGGTACACAGTCCTCACCTGTGTCTGGATGTGTGCAATACTCTACCACCCCAGCATCATGGGCAGCCATGTCATGTAGCCTCCTTTGACAGGACACCTCATGAGTGAAACATATTCAGGCCACTAACTGCTTTCACACATCATCTCCATTAGGGGGACTCCAGTTTTTATTGCAATAAGCTGACATGGTTACAGTGGATCTCAGTTATATAGTAGTATCTCACCGCACATCACAGGAAGAAATTGTCTGTGCCTCCCAGCTCCACAACCAGCCACAGTCACATAGTGGAACTCCCCTTCAAAGAAGAAAATTTAAATTTGCACAAAGTAACCACATATCCCTGGTATGTAAACAGACATATTACTGGGTCCATAGCCACCTATGTACATGATGACAGCTGTGACACATTCCGTCTTCCCTCCTATGTGGTAAATGTGATAAAGCCTAATGCACAGTGTGGCTTGACCATGCACTGAGCAGCATACTTTGATCCATTTGATGCATCATTGTCACTGTGTTCTCATCAGTGCTCATAGTTCTGGATTAAAAATCACTGATTCACATATGCTACCATGTACTGCATCAATTACTGCCTAGAGAGGTGGCTATGTAGCTGATGATTGTTGCTGTCCCACCACATTTTTGTCAAGTGATGGTGATCATACTGATGCACCTTCCCTAATGGCCATGTATGTGCATGGTCTGATTGCACTAATAATTTGGGGCTGCTCAGCCTGCCACCTCACCATCATATTGTGGAGTATATAACTTTCCAGGAGTATTCTGTACACTATGACAGGGTTATACTGGAGATCCCCCAGACATGTTATGGTAGCAGAAGAAGGCTTTGAACAGGTCAAGGATATGCTCTATGGCACTGCAAGTTTGTGCTCATGTGGTTTTTGGCTGTGGTTAGGCCAGCCCCTGTGTCTCCATATGGATGTCATATGCCAGGGATTTAGTTAGCATCTTGCATCACCTGAAATGGATTATGAACTTGGGAGTTTTGCTACATTTGGATGTAGTATGAATGTAGTTTTATATATTAAAATAAGCCCCAGCACTTACACTTACCAATTAGATGACTCCTGTATAATTTCAATATACAGGAAGTAATGATATAGCTGAAATGTGTGCCAGCTATGTGACCCATGCAAACTGCCTCTGTCTAAGCAGAAACTTTAATTATGATACCATACCCATCATATGTTATCATATCCATCATACATACATTATTCGTAGCCATCATGCATTATCATAGCCATCATACATTATCATGCCCATCATACATTATCATACCTGTCATACATTATCATACATACATTATCATAGCCATCATACATTATCATACCTGTCATACATTATCATATATACATTATCATAGCCATCATATATGATCATAGCCATCATACATTATCATAGCCATCATACATTATCATACCTGTCATACATTATCATACATACATTATCATAGCCATCATACATTATCATATCTGCCATGCATTATCATACATACATTATCATAGCTATCATACATTATCATACCTGTCATACATTATCATACATACATTATCATACCTGTCATCCATTATCATAGCCATCATACATTATCATAGCCATCATACATTATCATACCTGTCATACATTATCATACATACATTATCATAGCCATCATACATTATCATACCTGTCATACGTTATCATACATATATTATCATAGCCATCATACATTATCATACCTGTCATGCATTATCATACATACATTATCATAACCATCATACATTACCATACGTGTCATACATTATTATATCCATCACACATTATTTGTCAGTTCAAGAAATGATAATCCTTTCTGTTCACAAACATTTGTAACTGTGAGTTTGGTGGCCTTTGTTGATACCTGTATGCAAATGACAGCACCTAGTTCCTCAGTGAGGTGAGTAATGTCACAGAAATCATGCATTATATTAGCTTTGCATTGCGGTATGCTGTGACTACATATGGTCCATCACATGTGGCAACATTATATTCAGTAATTTGATGAGCATTATGCAAGTAGAGCCCTGTGAAACCCCTAATGTATCTCCAATTTGTCTCTGAAAGTTCACTGTAGATAGCATTGAAAAGGCTACATATACCTTAGTCATGACAGGGGTGAAGGCTACGCATTGTTTATCAATTATTTGTGTGGGCAACACGTCAGTCAAAACCTTTACAACTTCATAGTCATCTTTATGTGATTAACAATCTTGTGATTGGTAAAGCTGTGGTAAGTCACCTACTGAGAATACAATCTGTTTTGCAGTTGGATGGAATTGTTGGTAAACCAACAGAAACCGGTGGCACTAAGGATTATAGTTTGCTGTTGTGTGGTGTCTGCTATAACTATAATCATTATTGCTATGTATTTGATGAATTTTTTAGCTTGCTTTCCCTTTTATAGTCTGGTGGATGAGACTATGCAATTTCCAACCGGTATAACTATTAAGCATGACTGTTCACTTTATATACATTTTAATATTATTAGAACTACATTTTACTAACTTATTTCATTTTCATGTCATTACACAGTAATTTGCCTGTACACTTGGTGTATTTATATTATTGCAACATAAGTATACACGATGTGCAATGCACCCTGTCTGACAATCACAGCTTCTATTTCTCCAAACATGTTTACATTTATATTAGTTAGCCTGCAAGCTTGCAGTTAGTACACACATTCTATTCTTCTTCTTTCAGTGTGTTTCAACTTTCCCCATACCCCTGGAACCACACAGTAAGTATATTTCCGTAAGTATGGTATATGGGGAAGTCCTCCACATGGGCTGCAGGGGACGTACCTCCCCCTAAAAAACATGATTTGTGTGTTGCTTGATATGATGTTTCAGAAAGTAGTTTTCAGTCATTCATGACTGATCACTTTGCATACCATGGTTTGAAAGTAGATCCTGCATGGTGAAATCAAGAAAGATGCTCTGGTTGAACACCCCCCTCCACACAGAAAAAAGAGGTCCCCAGAGACTGCTGAGTTAACTGATGTCTAAAACCAGCTAGGTCTCTACTAATACTATGTTATCAGCTTCTATGCCACTTTTCTCAGAAATACATTAACTATATAGATGACCTTGTACTACTTTAAAATTATTAAATGAGTCTTAATGTTCATATACAGCACATATTTGGCAGTGTTAATAAGGTGACTGTGCATATTTCCCAGGGGAAAAACAGGAAAGAAAGAGCATTTTAAAAGAATTGATATTTGTCAGATATATACAAATAGATGAAGCCTAAGCGATTTGACAACTATGACAGGAAAGTGTGAAACTGAAAGATAGTTTATGTGCTCCTGATAACACATAAAATTAGAAATGACAGCAGACTAATGATTTCCTCTTATATTGCAATAATTGGCATCCTTCTGTCACAGCATCATCCAGCTTTCAAATCTTCACACTGCTTTTTAATATTACTGTACTCAGTATTATGCACCCATATGCAGACACACACACACACACACACACACACACGCACACACACACACACACACACACACAAATACACACATATACACAGACATATCATTTAAAGGTTACTTATTGGTATAGTCATTCAAATTTATAGAGCTAAATGAAAAATAAGCTATTCCACAGATGGCTCTGTCTAGATGAAGAATATAATCGGTGCTGCTTTATATTTCATTTTGAAAATGGATATGCGTATACTGAATGGGTAACATGCAATGACTTGCTTTTAGACATATATAAATTTGTTTCTGTTTATTACTGAACTATTTTCTGCATCAGTGACCACCAAACAACTGCTCATACCTTCCTACATTTATTAATCTGATGCTATTTGATTTCTCTTTATATCTGTGATACAAAGACAAATCATTTACTTCACAGTTTTTTTTATCTCAAGTGGAAAGTAGTACTTTTGTTTGTTTTGTTTTTTTTACCTGTAATGCTCCTGACTAGTTTGTCTCTCTCCTATTATTTCCCATCCCTCTTTCTCATATACCACTTTTCTGTACACTAATGCAATTAGTGCTTAAAAATCCTTTTTTTTCAGACATATCTCTTTCTCTTCTAGAGCTTGTACATATCTATATAGTTATTAATATGTGTCTTAACGACTATTGCTCCCTTATGTAACTACATCCTACATCTTTTTAATTACTGCCAGTATTTGTGTTTTATGTTTACTTGTTCTATCTCATGTAACTTTGTTAAACTTGTTGTAAATATTAATAATTGTACTATTCTGCAGAGTTTCTCCCTGGGTCTCTGCTGAAAACAGGCTACTTGCCCAGTCAGACATTACCCGGTTAACAAATGTAAATAAATAATAAATAAATAAATTTGTTAAGAGAAAGAAAAACGTGTACTTTAAATATCAGTGGCATATAATATACATATACCCAGAGATTCAATAAATTCCATGTAGGCTTAGTGTGAAGCCTACTCAGAGTTTACGTGTTTGTGCAAATAGCAGCAATGCTAATCACATATGCACGCCACCCATACTGCTTACAAGAATACAAGTGACATTTTGTGGCAAGCAACAATGTTGCCAATCAGAAAACCATTCAAAGTAGCACAAAGTCCTATAGAAAATGCAGACAAGTTTACCTATGGGCAAACTTGCTCTGTGGAATTGTGTGGAAAGCCACAATGATCACCACGGCTAAAATGAATGTAATGAATGCAGTAGTAACATTATAGAAAAATGTACTCAGTACAATGCACACTACAACATGTCTTTGGCATACTAAAATAAAGGATTTGTGGTAATCATCAAGGGGAAATAGAATGCACCATAACTACACTAGTCTGAGGAAGTGTGCATATTGAAAAGGACCATAGACATGAATGGTAGGAATGAAGAAAGAAGAAAAGGACATGTGAAACATGGTAATGTACATAAGATAAGGGCATGTCAATGTACATACTCTCCAAAGACAAGTCAGTAGTACAAAAGTAAGCACATATGTGCATAGCACAGAATGTGCTGTTGTTTACACTTCCTGTGCAAATATATACATCATCACACATTCTAATACATTATGTGACTGACACACAAGGTTACATACAAATGGAGATGAATGATTGTGTTATAAACATCCTGACATGATCATTAGAGATGACATTTATCAATGACAGTATATACAATAGGGATATATGCATATTGTGAAGGTGAGCAAAATGACTTGCTTGAATATGACTGTAATGTCAAAATAGACCTCAACCAATCAGGGACATATAGCAACAGGCTCATGGACAATAATAGACACAAACAGGCACAACTGTGGACAACTTTAAAATAATACTACCATTAATTTGTGATATTAACATAAAATATTTGATTTGTAAGGTATCATACATGTTCTGCAGGAATATACTTGTACAACTGTAACGATTTGTCAGTATTCTATAGGGGGAATTCAACACACCTTCCTCAAAAATAGTCACTTTTTGGAGGGGTTAAGAAGGACAGTGTTACACCTGTAGTTTATATTAGGGCAATCCTGGCCAGTTGAGAGGTTTACATGACACATAATCCACAATCCACACCTTCAAGAATCTAACCCATGCCATCAGTGCTGTCAATGAGCTGTGCATTTACTGGGTGCATCACAAAAAGACATATCACACATGCATATTGTAGAACACCTTGAAGGGAAGTCTGCACTGTCAACTCCTAATGGTTATCCATCACAAAGAATAGTTATATATGGCCAACAAGACGTAGGGGGGCTCAATGTGCCAAAAGGGATACACTTGAATAAAGCTAAAAACACTTAAAAACAACACACTTTTATCAGTAGATTCCAAACACACATCTGTACATTGCATGCATCTGCCACATGTAATAGCAATGGATGTTGTTTGCAGCATATGAAACTGCTGTGTGAATTAAGAAGTCATCCATTATAATGAATGGCACAGCACTATGTAAGACTGATGACAATGCAACAGTTATGCCCATGTACACAGAAACTACAGCACTGCAAAGTATAGCATCAATGAGTGAGGAAGCTGTCACTGTGATGTTCACATACCAAACAATACAAGGAACATACTTTCTATCAGCACATGTCAAACCCAAGACATGTGCCACAAGATCACTGTCACCCTGACATTTCTATGGAAAATTAAAAAAAACATGAACTCCATACGTGCACGCACTTATATGTGTTCATGCAAACTATCAAGTGGTAAGACTGATGTTATATACTGATACGTCCATGATGATGTACAGTCACACCACAGCTGTATCTAGGATACAACTGTACACCATAGGTTTATAGGTACATAGGAGAGTACTAGACTAAAGTACCAAGATCCCATAAAAGCCTAGTCATATTTAACATGAGTTGCACAATTTTCAATAGCTGTGTGAACAATGTTCACACAGGGATGTGCATATGCTAAGTTATCTAATACCAACTGCCTCTATCCATGAGGGACATGGACACAAGAGCAGGAGTACAATTATGATTAACCATCCACTGATCTAGGTTGTACTTGAAGAGGGTCAGGAAAGGCCTTTGCTTTACATGAATTGCAAGCTTGTTTCAGAAAAGGGGTAGTGTCTGAGAGATGTATCTATCTCTCCAACAAGATTTATTATGTCAGAGGCTAGGTTAACAATCCTTGGAATGAGTAACCCTCATGCAGTTTGCATTAACAATATGTAACATTTCCATCAGGGCCAGATTGGAGAGAACCCTATAGGCCAAACACAGATCAACCCTCAGTAGTCTGTTGGAGATATAATGCAGTAATAGGGCTTTCAATATTTCTGCATATGACTTGTTTATGTCATGTATCTTCATTGTGTGAAAACTCTGGGGTTGCTCCAGCTGTTGCAGATGTGTGGTGAGGTACATCCAAAAGAGTACTTTTACTTACTTATTTACATTGTACTCAATTATTGGTGTGATGAGGGCAGAGTACAATGGCATTATGATTTCCTTTGATGTGGATGGTCTGCCCATACTTATGAGTTATGCCACATACAGGGATTTGTCACCACTTTTGACACTTTTGGTGATTGAAGTTCCAATTACTATCTACCTGAGTACCCCGATCATGTACTACTGGGTATACACTTAGGGGTGTGATGTATATGTTGTAATTAGCTTAGGTATTTGCTTTCCAAAAGGGAATAATTATGCTTTTGTGTTCATTTAGTGCATTTCCATGGCTCTAGCACCAATTATTTTTGTGCATTAATACTTTCTAGTATATCAATAGTGTTTGTGGATTCAGTAATTGTCCACAATTTGCAGTCATCCACAAAGCTGTTAACACAAAGGCTGTCTGTGTTTGCCTTGACTTCTGAGAATTACATACCAAACAGGAAAGGGCCTAGTATAGAACTCTGTGGTACTGCCCTGGTCACTGGCCTCTTGTTAGAGGTGAATTCATGCACTTTGACAGGACTTGTCCTGTGGGTGATCCATTTGGCTACCCATCATGTGATGTAGGTGTTTATGCCCAGTTGATACAGTTTCTTTGTAATACTTGAGCATGGATTTCTGTAAATGCCTTGGCTAGGTCTAGTTAGACAGGATGCACAGACTTTCCCTAATCCATGCCCTTAGTGACCTTCTTGATGAAGTCAAACAGATTTAGCATACATTTATCCTTAAAGAATAAAAAATAGATTGGATACACAATCAGGAGATTACCTCTGTCCTTTTTGATAAGGTCCATGTTGATTGCTTTGATTGTCTTACAGATGAGGTGAGTCAGGCTTATAGGTCTATAATTCCCTGGGACAAGTGATAGTCCCCCCTTGTTCAGATGGATAACTGTTACTGTATACCTTTCTGCTAGAACATAGCCTGTCTGCAGCCTGTGGTTAAGTACGGATCCAACTGTGTCTGCTAGGTCAGATTTTAAGTTTTTGAAAAGGCAACCTTGGATGTTGTCAGGGCCCACTGATGCCATGTTTTTAGCCTTAGAGGGCACACAGATGAGCTGCTCTCTTCATAGGTTCATAGGTGTCTACTAGGCTAATGGCCCTGGAGCCTTTACAAGCCTAGCCTATAGAAATGCCCTGGCATCGTGCCGCCTGATGTTAGTTCCCAGTGCCTCTATCAAGTAGAGCCACTGGAGTGATCCTTGGGGTGAACTTTCTATTACCCATCCACTCATCAAGATTTCTCCTGAAGAGGTACAGTGAGGTGCTCTGCTTGACATGTATGGAAAGTCTATTCCAGAGCATGGGCGGTCACTGGGTGAGAAACCTGTCCCTCCAGCATGTTCTGTTGATTGTGGTAATGAGGTTGAGGTCTCTGGAGCATGTGGTGTGGAGGGATTGGGATTTCTTTAGATATAGCATTTCTAACAGAGCTGGGTCAGACATGGCTTTGTAAGTCAAGCAGAGATCACCTCTAAGTAGGGGATATGCGACAGAGAATAGCTGGAGTCTTTTGAGTGTCTCCGTGTAGGACATGTGTTTAATGCCTAGGATCCTCTTAATGAGGTACATTTGTGGCCTCTCCAGCTGTTGCAGGTGTCTAGTGAGGTACTTGCCAAATGGGGCATTATACTCAATGATTGATCTAATGAGGGAAGAGTAGAGAGAGACAATAACCTCTTCCTGGATGCAAAATCCTTGGTAATGAGATGTGCCACACAGATGAGCTTTCTGACCACAGTGGCAATGTGGAGGTTGCTGTCAACCTGCATCCCCAGATCTCTTATAACCCCTTCAGTGTTCAGTAGGCTCCCATCGATGTGGTAGTTAGTGGGAACTGAGTTTTTACCAAAGGGGATGACAATGTATTTTTGATGTTAAGCTTAAGGCCATGGTTTCTACACCAGTCATTTGTCTCAGTGAGGCCTAACTGTAGGATGCTTGCATCACGTGGGGAGTTAATAATGGCTAATTCAAAAATAACAGAGCCAGCACAAAGTGTGGTATAACAATTTAATATGCTCAACTATGCAGTAGGGGGTTGTTTTGTATTTGTGTATGTGTATATATATATATATATATATATATATATATATATATATATATATATATATATATATATATATATATATATAAAGGGCTTTTTTGCCACACATTTGTATGCTGTTTGTCTTTCTCACTGAAGAAGGCTATTGAGCTGAAACTGGTTTGGTTTGGGTGTTATGGCTTTTTTTCCTTCACCCATGATACTGCATAGCTGGGCATATTAAATTGTTATACCACACTTTGTGCTGGCTCTGTTATTTTTGAATTTGCTTCTGGACTTTAATGCCTTTGCACTTGCCATACATGTGGGTTTGCACTGACTTAGAGTTAATAATGGCTCCCAGCTTGCAGTCATCTATGAACTTGGTCAGCCAGAGTCCCTTTGTGGTGGGTGGACTTCTGAGAAGTAGATGCCGAACAGGAGAGGACCCAGGACCCCACTTGTGACTGGTCAGCAATCTGACTTGGAGTTCACTACTTTCACACTGTGTATTCTATCTATGAGCCAGTTTGCAACCCATCTAGTGATATAGGGGCTGATGCCTAGTTTGGTGAGTTTATCTATAATTCTCAAGTGTGGAATGGTATCAAAGGCCTTGGCCTGATTGAGGTAGGCTGTATGCACTGCTTTACCTTCATCCACAGCCCTGGTGACTGACTCAAAGAAGTCAACCAGGTTGAGCAGGAATGATCTCCCTTTCACAAAGCCAAACTGTGTGGCGTCTAGAGTCTGGAGATTTCCTATATCTTTGTTAATCAGGTCCATGATGATGCGCTCCATCGCTTTACATATCAGACTCATCAGGCTAGTGGGGCAATAATTCCCAGGCTCTGTATTTGCTCCTCCTTTATGGAGAGGGATGACTATAGCAGTGTGCCATTTGGTAGTAACAAAGCCTGAAATGAGGCTGTGATTGAACAGGGCACAATGATGTGGTGCCAGTTCGCTTTGTAGTTCATGTAGAACACAGCCAGGGATATTATCGGGTCCCATGGAAGCTGTATTCTTGGCCTTGGACAATGCAGCTTTAACCTGGGCTGCACTAATTCTGGGTGCCTGGCATTCTTCCGGTATTGTGATTGGTCCGGGGGGGGGGGTAATGTTAGCACTGAATCCGCTGGCCAGTATGTTTGCAATATCTGTTGGCTCAGTATAGGAGGTACCATTGTGCAGTAACTCAGAGCAAATCTGGGTATTGCTGTGGAGGTTCTTGATATAACTATAAAAGGTTTTGTGATTGTTTTTAGTGTCTGCCGCAATTCTACCTTCATAGCTGGCTTTAGAGGATTTGATGAGGGATCTCAACTCTTTGTTAAGGCTAATAAGGGAGTTTTTCCAGTCTTGGGACTTCACCTTTTTCTGCAACAGTTTCTTTCTTCTGTTGTAGAGTTTATTAATGGCAGAGGACCGCCAGATTGGCTTTATTTTTTTGGAGGAGAGCGTCTTGGTTCTTTTGAGTATGGCTAATTCCATGCATTTATGTACATGTTCATACAGTGCATTGGTGTATGATTTGGCAGTCATGCAGCTATTTTCTATTGGCATGGGTGTCGTGAAGGTAGCCACCTCTGTTTTAGTAGTCCAAAGGCAGCTTTGGAGAAGTTTTTCAAGGTGGTTACATTTGCGGGGGGTGTGGGTGAGATGTGGATTTCCATGGTGATTAGTTTATGGTCAGATCTGACCAGGGAGGGGTTGACTACTGGTGCAGAGCAATGGTCGCCCATGTTAGTAATAACCAGGTCAAGGATGTTGCTTCCTCTAGTGGGGGTCAGTGTAAAATTGTCACCAAAATATCATTTAGATGAACACACACTCAGGTTGACTGCTATGAGACTAGAACTAATTATCTAGTTATAGAAGCTGGAGAACACAGAAGTTGACATAAGCACCACATTATAATTTTGACTTAAATAGTGTCAGAGTGTACATCATAAGTGTATATTGAGAAGATGCTAGGAGGAGTGTCTCACACACTGCTTTAAAATTGTCTCCATAATGACAGCTAACTGAACAGAAACACACAAGCTGGCTTCAGTGGGATCAGAACCCCTACCTACATACCTACAGAACACAGTACTTAACCAAAACATTAGGAATCAAGTCAACCTTTCTCACTATCAGGTGACATTTTATACCAGATGACATCATCAGTCTATGTCTGGAAGAAAATGTTGACAGGCCTGTATGAAATGGGTGTGTAGTCATGTATGACTGGAAAACATTTTGTTCTCTGTGAGACTTGATTGCTGACAGTAGGATACAGACTTATGGTCTTCTGGCTATGCACCCATGCACAAGTTGACTGCAGTGAGATTAGAACCCCTATCTAACTAGTTATGCAGCTAGAAAACAGTATTTAATGCAAGCTTCATGGCACAAGTCTGACATTTTCTGTGTTACAGAACACTTTATAGCAGATGACATCATTAGTGTATGTTTGGAAAAAGACATTGGGAGACCTGTATGAAATGGCTATGTAGTCATGTATGACTGCAAAATGTTTTGTTTGTCATGAGACTTGAATGCTGACAGTAGGAGACAGACTCAAGCACTTCTGACCACACACACACACACACACACACACACACACACACACACACACACACACACACACACACTCACACACGCACGCACGCACACACACACACAAGTTGACTGCAGAGAGATTCAAATCCTCACCTAACTAGTTACACAAACTAGAAAACATAGTACTTAATGCAAGCACCACAGTACAAGACCAACTTTTAGATTGCTGCAGAACACTTTATAGCAGATGACATCATTAGTGTATGTTGGGAGGCCTGTATGAAATAGTTCAATAGTCATGTATGACTGTAATACTTTTTGTTGTTTATGAGACTTGATTGCTGACAGTAGGGCACTGAGTCATGCTCTTTTGACTATGTATACAGACACACAAATTTACACATACATACACACACAATTTGACTGTTGTGCTAATTGAACCCCTACCTAACTATTTATTTCACTTCTGCAGAACACACTAGTTAATATTTGTGCCATCACCGAAGTCTGCTTTTTCCTCATAGTGGTCTTCATAGAAGATGACATCATCATTATATGTTGCAGATAACATATGCTGTTATGAGGCCGGTGTGCAAAGTGTGGACTTGGGATTTTCTATTTTGCTTGCAATGTGCAGATATAACTTTAAAAGACAGCATTTTAAACTATATGCAATAAGCTGTCGTGAATGCATTTTGAAAAATGAGAAATATGTGCACCTATTTCTCATTATGTTGTGTACATTGTACAGGTTTAGTCTCTCTCACACACACATACACACACGCGCGCGCACACACACACACACACACACACACACACACACACACACACACACACACACACACACACACACACACATTTTGTGAACAGCATGGATGCAAGTGTTGATGTAAGTGTGTTCATATTGTGATGAATTTATGTCCACAGAAAGACATGTATAAGACAACCTCAATGTCTATTGTCAGTATAAAGGTTTAAATAATGTACCAATGCAGTTGTGCTATTTTTTATTTTATTTTTATTTTCTTTTTTGTAGAGTAGTTGACATTATCCCTATTATGGACACATCCATTTTCAAGTGCATGGATGCAGGTCACACATGAGTCGGAGTAAATAGGTGCTCAGTCAGTAACAAGTCCCTTCCTTTTGTTGTGTTTTAAATGCATTTTGATGGGCTAAAGAGTAACTGGGCAATAAGCATAGTAATGCATGCATGCCAAACACCTCTTAACATAACACACCACCAAGCAACTCTTTTGTGCAAAGAATAGTAAAGTTTTTGAGCATGTGAGATTCACATTTAAGGAATAAAACCTGAACTTGAGCATTATTTCTGCATATATATATATATATATATATATATACATATATATATATATATATATATATATATATATATATATATATATATATCTGTATATATATATATATATATATATATATATATATATATATACATACATATATATATATATATATATATATATATATATATATATATATATACATATATATATATATATATATATATATATATATATATATATCTATATACTATGACTACAGTATCTTACAGATATGGTTTACTATTACAATGTCGACGCAGCATTGTACGCCTATGAGCTATTCGAACTAAAGATGTTCGAATAGTTCATATGTGTGCAAGCTACATAATCGATCATTACATATGCGAATGTACTGTGCATTCACAAATATGAACGTCTGATTATGTACAGGGATCACGGTACAGTGCAGTAAGGGAAATACATCCCTTTCCTCACTGTAGTGCGATCTAGGAGTTGGAATATATAGTTAGGGGGGTGCAGCCCACCACAGGGGGGTGCAGGGAGGCATGCCCCCCTGCATAAACAAGATGTTAGATGTACTAGTTAGGGAGTTACAGTAAGGGTGGAATTGCTGTTAAGTGCCGTAAAATGTCATGTTTGACATTTTCGGCATTAACATCTGATTTTGGACATTAGGGCCATTAGGTAATGTATACTTTCGGTGAAATAGTTAGCTGTTAAGTACCATTTTTTTTTTTAAACTTCAATATTTTAATAGTAAACCACAGATACTATTGTGTTCATGCTGTAGTTTATACTGGACATGTTGTGTCAGAACTTTTATGACATTAAGAACTGATGGTACCGCTTTTCCCATTTGCTCAGAGTTAAGCAATGAGCAAATGCAGCTCTCTGCTTAAATGGGAAAATAGTAATATTCCTGTTGGTTCACCTTCCTTTGCACAAACACGCTAATTGGTGAAGCAAGGCCATCAGCACTTTGGACAGTGTTGAGTGTAAAAAATACACCTGCTGCCTCAATTTCCTTGTGGCAGCGGGTGTTACGAGCAGTGAGCTCCTGTGCAGAGCGCAAACGACACAGCATTCAAATCCAGCTCAGTTTATTCATTTATTTATTTCACAAATGGTGTCAGGATGGCATTACATAAGTAAATGTGATAATTCATGTGAATGTGAGAAGCAATGACTACACCGAAGTACTGTATAAAAATAAACACCAGTTAAGTGATTTATGTCAACACACTACATGATGTTTTGCATTTTTCTACAGCAGTCTAAATAACTGCCAGAATAAATGTTTCAGTGTATTGCCTTTACTTTGCTTTAACTCTGTGTTCTTTTAGCACATTGAGTTTAAGCAGCATTATGTGGAGATAACTGGACTAGTGTGGCTAATGGCAAAACCTCACCTATTTTTGCCATAAGAAGAGCCATTCACCATCTCTCGGCATTGTTTCACAATACCAAATGCTGCACAAATGCAGAGAACAAAAAGTGAAGGCTTTATTAGGGGTACTTCTGCCATACGTGTGGTGCGTGATTCTATTTTTGACCAGATTAAAGGTAAGAAAATGGGGGTAGATACGAAAGTGATAAAATGGGAGGCAAGCAGGGGAAAGAACAAAGGGGAAGCAATATAGGAATTTGCAGGAAGGAAATGGGAAAAAAACATAGCCACCCACTTCTTCAACAGTGTAATATGAACATATATATAAAATTGGATGACTTTTGACTGTCACCACAACATAGATGGGTGACAACAATGCAATCATGTTGTGTAGCCAAATGGACTGAAACAAATGTGTCAAGAAGATACATGTGCGAACAATGTATGGGAACATTTTTTTTTGTGGGACAGTTGCCTCTTTTTTTTTTTTTTTTTGGTTTTATTTCAAAAAGAGATGAAGGTTGGAGGGATATAGGAATGCCAGAATTAGGTAGGTGAGAAAGCAGGTGCAGACAAACAGGGCAAACAAGACAGACAAAGGGATGATAAGGGCCACAAAAGGGTGGGGATAGGGAGGAGACATTGGAGGCACATACCCATCAAGCATTGGAACAATGAGAAGCTAGTCCTCATCCTCAGAACTGTCATCACTGTCCCATTCCTCAGCTTCCTGTTGAATTGCTTGATGTTTGTTTTTTTCTTAATTCCCACAAGCAACTTCTCCAGACAGCTGGGGTGTGTACCAATGCTACTTTCTAAGACCTCACGCTCCATGCCTGGCAACTCCTGGCCAGTGACGTAATCCCCACCTCCACCAATACTCTTGGATGATACCAATGCACCAGCTACTAGGGCAATCTTACCTGATATTGAGGGTCCAGGTAGTGCAGGGGCCGCAGAGGCAGTACTGCCAGTTTGTTTCCCAGATGTGCTGAGTGTTGGTGTGGCAGCCAGTGGAGTGATGGTAGGCTGCAGCAGCTGGTCTACCTCCCTGTGCTAGAAATCATTTTTGTTGTTGTCAGAAAATTATGACATCAGAATGGTGTGATGACACATATAAAAAAATAAAAAAGCAGAGATAAGGGGTGGGGCAAGAGAAAAAAAAACAATTAGAACCATTATGTGTCACATACAATAATTTAGTACAATAAAAATATATTTTACTTTTACGTTAGCTATACTTTTTAAAAATCCAAAATAGGACTGAGAATTGTAGCAAATCATCCTTGCAATATGCATATATTGCATAAATGCTTTTCAAGATAATACAGATTAAGCTAGCAACATGACATTTATGCCAATTTTGATGAAATTAATATCATTTTTATTTTATTTTACTGCGGTGGTGGTGCTGCAGTAGCATTGTCGCCTCATAGCAAGACGTTGTCCTTTTCGATTCTCAGCTAGAGCGTCTTCTGTGTGGAGGCATACATGAATGGGGCATGCCTTCGTTGAAGGTTGTGCATCAGGACTGGTAACCCGGTACGTAAAAATCCACTACCAATCATTAGCGGACCGGAGTTCAGCTGTGGCGACCCCTAACCAGGAAAAGCCAAAAGAAACAAACAATATCATTTTTATTTTATTATTATGCATTTGTTACTTGTGGAACTTGTACCCACAACACCTGAATACACTATTACATTTGCCTCCTACACTTACCTTGAGCTACAGAATAAAGCATGCGTGTTTGCTTTTACAGTTAAATTATCCATGCTTGATTTGCTAGTAATGTATGCAAGAGCAATAATTTTAATAAAATAATGTTAATTTGTGCTGCACACTTACCCCTTGGTTCTATGCATGCAGCATGCACCTCCCTTTTCACTGAAATCTCCTGAGCAGCTGAAAAATACAGAATGAGAGAAAAAGACATATGAATTCTGTATCCATACCAGTCTTGGCTATCTCCAGCGTTCTGCCTCACTTAATGTTGCTTTATCGGTATACTTTCACTACTGTGGGATGTCAGCAGTCCTAAATTCATTCAGCCACTGGTTGAGTTGTGACTGCTTTCAGGTCATTATAATGAAGCTTGCATTGCTCCCCAGTGTGTGGAATGCCAGTTGCAGTGGAAACTGTTCCAAGCCCGTTTATATTGAGACCTGATATAGTCCCTCTGCAATAGCCTATGAGTACGTTGCTTTACAAGGAGTCCAGTGAATATTCTTGACTCCTCTTCACTCCATCTTTGAGGCTTGAACTGGGCACCATCCTACCCAGCTCCTACAATGATTGCACAGGTCATCCAACAGCAGTTAGTGTTTTTCCCCTAAGTTGTGATATCGCATTTTATGTCTACGTCCAGTACACAAACCTGCACAACCATGCCAACTGCATTTGTATGATGGTCCAGGGAGGGAAACATTGCCAAATGGACAGGAAGGCAGTTTATGAAATAGGAAGGGTAATGTGACAGTTGGATTTAATTTATGGCTTGTCTGCTGTCATACCTGTTAAATTACTTGACTTTTAAGACATGAATTGGGGAGGATACATTTTATGACTTGACACATATTTTGTGGGGCCGTACACACTGATAAAAGTAATTTGTAGAATGTGAGATTCAAACTTATGTAAAACAGAGAATACATATACTTCTACATAGGTGTTTTTTCCTCATTGCCACAGAAGAATTGTTTGTCAGATATGGCCATTAATTTTATAGGCACATTAAAGAATGAGTGGTGCTACACTTCAGTTAACCACGTATATGTGTGACCTAACAAGGTCCTGATTTATGCATTCTCATGTGTGATGCAGGAGTAAACAATTAATTTATTTTAAGTATTTCTGTGTGATCTCTGATCTCTTGACTAGCAATGACTGTGTAGTAGAAAGTATTGTCTTGTGGTTTTAATTATTTATTATAAAATATTTTAAAACCTTTTAACTGTGGCTGGTTTCTGTAGAGATAAGTTAAGCTCTAGAGTACATTGCATGTATATAAGGATCCTGTACCAAGTCACTCTAATAAGCTTTGAGACTGTTTAGTCACATCTACCAATTGGATAATATTGTTGCACAGTAGTAATTGGACACCCTTTTTAGGGCCTTTGAATAGCTGATAATTATTAGCTGGGTGGTGGCAGGGTACTACTGTATAGTCTGGGTAAAAAGGGCACAGCTGGAGAACCCGTGCCAGCCTTCCCCAGAAGTGTCTGTGTGGTTGTGTAAACTCTTATCTTAAAGTGTGTGTGTGTCAGCAACTTGGGCAGGGACATGAAGCACTGGTTGGACAGAGAGGTTGCTGGAGATTTTAGCTTGCCCAGCTAGGCTGAGATCTGGACCCTATAACTGTGCCAGTGGGAGTCTTATTGGGGACCTGAGAAGCAAGGAAGCGACCATCCCTGGACTGACTGTGATCTCTGTGTGCTCTTAAGGTAAACTGTACTTTACTGTGTGTATTTTTTATCCTTTCCTCTCATATGAGATGCCCTCTCTGGTGTTAGTGGTGAGGATTGAGGCTCCTTGATTGCTGGGCCAGGGCACGGGCATCACATATTAATTGGTGGCAGTGATTGGGATATCCACCTCACATTTGTGTTTGGCAGTGGTTGGGATATCCTCACATATTAATTGTTTGGCAGCGGTGGGATATCCACATCACAAATTAATTAGTTGACAAATACTAACTGGCTTGTAGTGGTGTGAGTAGAGTGAATCCTGTAGCTTGTGTACAGTGAGCTTTGAAGGTGTTTTTGTACTCTAAAATAGCCACACAGTGAATACTCAGAGTTCAGATCACAATTGTTTTATTTCTTTTGTTAGCTTAGTTAGTCAGGGTTAGCAGGCACCATGTCAACAGAGGAGTATGGAAAGCTGACAAGGAGCCAGCTGGCAGAGATGTGCCAGGCTAGGGGACTGGTGCATGGAAACCTGACTAAGGCAGACCTGATTGCAGCCTTGGTTACAGCTGCATCAGAAAACAGCAACCAAGAGGACAATCAGACTGGCAGTGGAGATATAATTCCCTCGGAGAATGGACAGCTCAACCTTTCTGCAGTGGACTTAAAAATCCAGCTGGAGCTAAAGAGACTTGAGCTGGAGGCCAGGCATGTGGAATTAGAAGAAAATGAGAGACTGCGACGTTTGCAGGCTGAGGAGAATAAGAAACTGTTATGTCTGTAATCTGAGGAACAAGAGAGGCAGAGGCAGCATGAGAAGGAGATGCTAATTCTTCACCAGAGTCATAGAGGTAATGAGGAAGGGTAAAAAGGGCACAGCTGGAGAAGCCGTGATCCAGATTACAGCAAATAATTTGTTGTGCAGGTGGATGCTTCAAACCACGGGGTGGGGGCTGTACCTAGCTAGATTTCTTCAGAGGGGGAAGAGCACCCAGTGGTTTATCTCAGTCATAGGCTCCAACCCAGGGAGGAATGCTATGCAGCTGTAGAAAAAGAATGTCTAGCCATAGTGTGGGCACTGCAGAAAACTCAGCCTTATCTGTATGGAAGAAAATTCACTGTTATGACAGATCACAACCCCCTAACATGGTTAAACAGAGCCAGCCAGCAAAATGCCAAGTTGCTAAGATAGAGCCTAGAGTTGCAAACATATATGTCAGTGCAGCACCGCAGTGGGGTTAGCAGTGCCAATGTAGATGGCCTCTCAAGACGGGGAATGGGGTAGGAATACTCAGATAGACCTGACCCTCTCAAGCGGCGTTTCTCAAGGGTCACTTGAAAAACTAGCTTGAGTTTTCTGGGAGGGGGGGTGTGAAGACTGGTAGAGAAGGGTGAAGGCTGCCAGCCTAGCTAGATATATTTTATAGATAATTCTATAATTTGTAAATATGAATGTAAACTATAAGCTTGTTGTCTTAAATGTAAAGAAATACTGTTACATGTGGTACTGGAAATAAATGTGACAACAGTGCACTCTTCTGACCAAAGTAAAGCATGTGGTGACCCCCCCCCCCAGATGAAAAAATTCTTTCTATTGTTTTAACCAAGAGTTAAATTGCTAGATTTAAACATGCAAATGTATTTTTATTGCTCTGTTCCTGACCACCTGCAAGATAACAAAAGGGAGATGTTAAGAGTGTAAATGCAGTTAATGTGTAGCCTGGGAACACCAGGAAAGTGTAAAAAGATTATGTAATGTTTATCAAAACTGCACTAGCAATTTAAACAGAGAGAATCAGAAGGCATTAAGCATTTTTGTCTAGATCATCTAACTCACAGCACTGCCTCTTGCTCACATGTAAGTTATCTTAGACTTGTGTTTTCTTGTAGAGATATCTAGAACTAGAAAGTTTAGACTAAATGTTTTTCTGTGATATCAGAACTGTACTACTGATTTATTTTAAGTATTTCTGTGTGATCTCTGAACTCTTGACTAGCACTGACTGTGTAGTAGAAAGTATTGTCTTGTTGTTTTAATTATTTATTATTAAATATTTTAAAACCTTTTAACTTTGGCTGGTTTGTGTAGAGATAATTTAAGCTCTAGAGTACATTGCACGTATATAAGGATCCTGTACCAAGTCACTCTAATAAGCCTTGAGACTGTTTAGTCACATCTACCAATTGGATAATAATATTGCACAGTAATAATTTGACACCCGTTTATGGGCCTTTGAGTAGCTGATACTTATTAGCTGGGTGTTGGCAGGTACTACCATATAGTCTGGGTAAAAGGCGCACAGCTGCAGAACCTGTGCCAGCCTTCCCCAGAAGTGTCTGTGTCGTTGTGTAAACTCTTATCTTAAAGTGTCTGTATGTGTCAGCTACTTGGACAGGGACACGAAGCACTGGTTGGACAGAGAGGGTGCTGGAGATTTTAGCTTGCCCAGCTAGGCTGAGATCTGGACCCTCTATCTGTGCCAGTGGGAAGTCTTATTCGGGACCTGGGGAGCAAGGGAGCGACCAGCCCCAGACTGACTGTGATCTCTGTGTGCTCTTAAGGGAAACTGTACTTTACTGTGTGTATTTTTTATCCTTTCCTCTCATATGAGATGCCCTCTCTGGTGTTAGTGGTGAGCATTGAGGCTCCTTGATTGCTGGGCCAGGGCACGGGCATCATATCAATCAACAGTAACAAAGTATAATAGTAAAAACAGATAAAAAGCCATTTTATATAAATGTATTACAAAAGGTTTTTTGTTTGTTTTTTTTTTTTTATTATTATTATTATTATAGCAGGTGTTGGAAGTCCAGATTTACAATTAGTGTAGTAAATAGCAGGTAGCTAGAGTCTTACAACACAGTGGAAACAAATCATGTTTTGTTTATATGCATTATTTGGCTGATAGATAGCACAGATTTTGCAGGTATGCTTGTGAATAAAAATAATAAATGCTGTCTCCTTAGACTATGTAGCAGATTTAGCTCTGTTAGTATAGTTTGCTAGAGGGGAGTTGAGGAGATCTGAGGTGGGAGAATGGTAGAAAGGTGCAGGATATATTTCTAAGGCATCTCTGATAGTGACTGTTCCCAGGAGGAGAAAAATATGCATGGGAGACTGGATGCCATTAGCCTGAGCTGATACAGGAGCAGAAACATTTGCTGTAGAGGTGGCCTTTTAGCCGCTTTTTGAATTGTATTCCATTGGTAATGTTTAGAATATATTGAGGAATTGTGTTCCAGATTTTGGTGATATAGTGGGAGTAGAGAGCGTTTCAAGCTTTGTTTTAGCTTTTGGAAATGTGTAGTAGTGCTTTGTGTGAGGATCGGAGTTATCAAGTATTAACATATGGTTGAAGTATTTGTTATAAGGCAGGGGTTTTGCCTGGTTGGTATACTAAGCGATGGATGAAAATGAGATGGGTGAAGCTTAAGTGTTGGAGGAGTTCCAACCATTTTAGTTGTTGTAGAGCAGAACAGTGGTGGGATCTGTGAGGGGACCTAGTGGCAAACTGGCTATTTTGTTGTAGCAGGACTCGAGTTTGGTAAAGTCAGTTTTTCTAAGGTTGGTGAGGATGAGAGAGGCATAGAGTAGAGTAGAGTGGACAGGAGATGAATTATGGCAATGTCTAGTCTGGTCTGTTCAGTAAGGAAAGGCTTTATGTGGTAAAGAGTGCCTAGTTTAATATGAGTTTTTTTATTGGCCTGAGATAGGTGTAAGTTAAATTTCAATTTGTTATTGATTGTAATGCCTAATAGTTTAGTTTGTGAGATGATGGTTTTACTAGTGTTGTCGGAGGTGTGTATTTGAAAGTGGTTGAGGGACTGGCTAATTTGGTGGGGAGAAAGAGCATCAGCTTGGTCTTGTTTGGATTCAGTATAAGCTTTGCTTTAGCTAGCCATGATTCTACTTCAGAGAAGGATTGCTGTGTGGTAGTCTCTACCTGTTTGAGAGAGGATGCAGTACATATGAGGGTTGAGTAGAGATGATAGTTCATGTTGCCATCTAACAGCTTGTTGGCATTTGGTAAGGTAGTTGTGGAACCATTCTAGGGAAGACTGGCTTAGATTTAGGATGGCAAGCTCTGACAGTAGTTTCTGGTGTGAAACTGTGTCAAAGGTCTTTGAAAGGTCTAGAAAGATGGAGGAGACAAATTTGTTATGGTTTCTGTGTTAAATGTTCATAAACCCAATAGATTCCCTCTGTTAAATATTGAAGTGACCCACTAATAGCATTGGATCAGGTGAGAGTGAAGACTTCTTCTCTGAAAACCTCTCATACTAGTTGTGAAGACTTCTTCTCTGAAAACCTCTCATACTAGTTGCTGCCTATCTGATATACAATTTGCACTAAGAAATTCCATCTGTGTCTCCAGCAGAATTTTTTTAATTTTTGTTGTTTTTGAGAGGAGGATTATCTGATTGTAATTGCCCTTCTTGAATCCTTCCTTAAATAATAATACTACCTTGTCCTCTGCAGCCAGTCCATTGTCCAACCAAAGAGTATACAGTTTATTATTTTTCATCTCTTTTTTTATTAATTTTATAATTTTATTCTGAGCTATCACCGAGTGCTGGCATGACAGTCATAAATCACAAAATGTATTATGTCCTATATAATAGCAGTTCCAGGCTGCCTGTGGAAATAATACTGTCTCAAGTTCTGTTTGAATTAAAAAAATGTATTTGAAGCAAAATCTGAACTCATTGTTTTTCATGAAAGGCTTTGCCCTCTATACCAATTACTAAATATATTTATGTCTCTGGCCATTGCACCTTAGTGAAGAAGAAATTCCGCCATAGCAACCTCCTTCAAACAGCAGTGCAGCACAGTGACTAAATAGTGCTATCAATTACAGATACTTACTTTTTTGCAGAAAATGTATATTAATTCACATGCTTTCTTAGTCAATGCTATCAAAATTTTAAAAATCTCCCTGATTTGATGTCTTCATCCTGGATTATTTTTGCTTTGTTTCTCCTGATTTTGTAACTAAAGGACTGAGAACTGTACATCTCCTGTTTGTATTTTTCTTATAAACATTAAGAGGTCAGTCTGCTGTAACTCTCCTGATTTTCTCATTACTAGTCAAAGCATACCAAAACCTCCATAAAATTATTCTAACAGGATTAGAATTTGATGCTTATGTGTTAACAAGGAATATTTATAATTGCAGATCTTTCTAACAATAAGTCCCATATTACTTAAACGAAACTCTACAATAGCTGATACATGGAAAGAAACCAAAACTTTACCAAAATAGGATCTCAGGGAGGCAAGAGCCAAAATGGACAAAGAAGAAGCCCCAGATGGCTGATTCCTGAATCCTGAAACATTGAAGTGCCAATAGCAGCACGATTCTTGCAATCTCACTCCAATCAAAAGTGCCTGTCAAAAGTATGAAAGGATGAAATGGCCTCGGCACAAATAATGAAAATGGGTACATTCTTGAAATAAGCAGTGGAAGCAGCAAATCCTCTGATGGAGCACCATTTGTCCATGCAGTATAAGGTGTGGTGAATCACTCAGTAACAAAACAAAATGGAGTCAGCAATCCATTCTGATACAGATTGCTTCATAACAGCTACACCCTCTTTACTTGGAACAGTGGATCTGAAAAGCTGTTTTATCTTCCCAAACTCATATACCCTCTTTGTGTAGAATCTGGATTTGTGATGCACGTCAAATATATGGAGAGTCACTTCTCCCATGAAGTCTGTTCCAGAAAAGAAACTTAGGGGAATGAATAGACTGGCTTAAGGAAAGCTCCAAGACTATTTCTGGTAGAAGATATGGGTCAGTCCTTAGGGACACATGATCAATGGCCTGTAGCTATAAGATTCTGCAGACAGAGGAAATGGCAACCAAAATCAACATCCTACAAACTTTAAATCCACCAAACACAGTATGAATGGAGGACAAGTAATGTACCAAGAAGGGGCAAGATACTTCATGACAGATGAAGATAGAGAACCCCTTCAGAAATGTTTCACAAGCATGTGCTTTTCTGTACTTCTGCAGTATATCAGGTCAGTATGTGATGACATGAGAGAAATATGTACATACATACATACAAATATTTCAAGCACAGGCATTAATGGCCTTCTAGCCTGCCAATATACCAAAACAGTCATTCCCATAATAAGTGTCCAGGATGTTCTTAAAAATATCTAAACTAGTGTTTGCTTTAATGTCATTTGGAAGTCTATTCCATGCATCAGATGCTGTCCCAGAGAACTAAATAGTATACTTCTCATTTCTATAGAATCTTCTATGTAGGTTGCCTGATAAGACTCTACTACTTTTTGATAACCCCAAGCATTCCCAGAGGTAGTTGTCTCTAAGTGCCCTATATACCTGACAAAGATCTCCACTTAAATATTTATATGAGACACTGTATAAGTTCAGATATTTTAGGCTTTCATAATAACTTAGATTTTCACATTCGTGGATGTCCTTGGTATATTTTTGCTGTACTCTTTCTACTTTACTCATGTTCGTTTTTTTATGAGGTTTCCATATTGTTATTCCATACTCACGTTTGGGTCTAATGTAAGTAACAAAGAATGGCTTCATCACTTCTGATTTCTTAGACTTTATAAATCTTTTTATATAACCTATAGTTCTGCAAATATCACTGACCAATTGGCTGATATGATTAGAAGAACTCAAAAGATGGATCTACCCATATTACCCATATACCCAAGTCCTTAAATTAAAGTACAGTTTAAATCACTGTGTGCTGTATTAAATATTCACCTTTCAATTTATGTACCCGAAATCCCATTTGCTTAGTTTTTGATGTATTCATTAGCATATTAGTCTTCTTTGCCTAAATGGTCAATTTAGTCAAGCTCTTTTGCAAACATGCCCTATCAGTAACACATATAATCGGCTTACCCAGTTTCAAGTCATCTGCATACAGGCTGTAGAGTACCTCAGATGAAAAAGATAGGTCTGAAAGATACAATCTAAACAAGTATGAGCCTAGGACAGAATCCCTGTGGGACACCCTGACTATAACCAAGAATTTCACCTGTCCAATTGCTGTATGACGCTTGTCATGTCCAATTTGTAAGCCATGCAAATATCCATCTTATAAACAGCACATCAATAGCTAGTTGTACTAACTTATTGAGCAGTATTTTGTGCATGATCCTATCACATGCTGAAGTTAAATCTATATAAATTCCATCACAGCAGAATTTTTCATTCATGGATGTTATTATATTATTATAGAACACCATGTTGCAGATGGTAATAGATCTATTTTCAACATATGCATGTTGATATATGGTTTCAAGTCCCAGCCTTTCCAGTTTTGACAATACCTTATCCAATATTACTTTCTCCATTACTTTTTCACAACATGAAAGTAGACTTAAGAGTCTGTATGACTCTAGATTTGTCCTACTCTCCTTTCCCTTAAAGACAGGTTTAATAAGTGCATGTCTCCAATCTTGAATAATCTCCCTATATCTATATGACCTAGTAAATAATATATATATGCTCATGCTGAAGTGTTCTCAGGTCATTATTATTAAGTCCATTTCCTGTCTATGCTTTGTTTGGGTCCAGTTTGCATAGTTCTGTTTCAATATAATCTAATTTGATTTCAGTATCTCAGGTTACCTTGATGTCACTAGGGCAACTTATCACCCCCTTTTGTGGAGCCAAACTGTTTTGCATAACATTTTGCAAATATATCTATAATCTGTTTATCTGAGAATACATTTTAGAATCTACACAGAATTTATAAATGTGTATGTCCTTACTCCTTCCACGTCTTATGACTACTTCTTATAGGTTCATAAGTTGGTACTAGACTATCAGCCCTAGGGCCTATACAAGCCTAGCCATAACAATTCCCTGGCTATTTCTTCCCACATTATTTACTTTCATTTACTTCTTAACCTCTTAGGACAAGAAATCTGGACAAAGCCTAAAATAATGGAGAGACAAAGGCCCAAAAATAGGGACACGTTTTAAATATTGCACTTGTAAACTTTAAAAGTTGCTAAAGTAACAGGCTTTGAGTTAGTGTGCATTTTCTGAAGGATATAAAGTCTGAAAGTCAAACATGTCATCATTTCGCAACTTCACCCCTCAGTGCTTTGTCAAAAAAAAAAAAAAAAACACAAATTTTAGGAGGAACAAACCAAAAACATAAGTCAGAAATCTGGACATTCTACAAAATTCTAAACGGCTGAGAGGTATCTCTTATGTATCTATGGTTTCCTATTATGTTCAATACCTTTATATACATTTTTACATATATTTTCTTTAATTTTTTTCTTGTCTCACTCAATGCTTAATTTGTTTGTCCACCTTGTTTATTTCAGTTTCCAAAGTTGTAGTTTGATTTTTTTCCATTTCTTATATTTCTTTGTCTCTTACCTTAATCAGGTATCTTGTCCTTATGAAATATATCCTCCTGATGTTGTGTTCCTAGATACTGATGTTAAACTTTTTTTTGTTTGATTCTTTGCATTCAGACAATTTCTTTCAAACCTTTCCACATTCCTTCTGCAGTTTTTCCACTGAACACATCACTCCAGTTAGTTTTACATAGTGACTGTTTTGCTTCCATGTAATCTGTTATTAATCTCCTATGCATTGGTTTAGATTTCAGTTTGACAGAATTATCTAGCAACAAACTAACCTTGATCACTACCCCATGACCAGTGTACACTAATGGTGGTAAAACTTGACATAAAGTAACAGTAATTTCTTTAGGAGCACAAACAATGTCTACTAGGTTCTATTCCTGGGAAGTTTTTCTTTTTCACAAGCTGAAGCAATTGTTATTACTGAACATAAGTTGTGAATAATTTCCTTACTAATGTTGTTGAATAAGCATTATTCCAGACTGTTCCTTGTAAATTTAAGTTCTCAGTGACTATTATTCTTCTCTCCTGTGTTTCAGGTCTATATTAGAACACCGAACGTTCAAAATTTCGAGTGTTCTAATATCGACCCATTTTCAGCGAATGCTGAAAATATCAAAGAAACAGAAAACCAAATGTTTTCCTAGGGAAAGAATTCAGTTGTCCATTTCTGTTGCTTCGTTATTTTCAGTGCTGTGGTAGAAAGTTACGGGTCGGGTTCAGGTAAGTCTACGATTGTGTGGACGTGAGGGTTGGGGCGGGTTAGGTGAGTTAGGGTTAGGGCACAGTTCAGGTAAGTGTGCGATTGTGTGGATGTGAGAGTTAGGCCGGGGTAGATGAGTTAGGGTTAGGGCGCAGGTGATGTTACTGTGCGATAGTGACGGACCTTAGAGTTAGGGTTTGGGTTAAGGTAAGTGGATAGTTAGTGGTGTATGTATAGTTTAGTGTAGGGTTAGGTGTAAGAGTTTAGGTGTATGTGTGTGGACTGCTGTTTGTTTGGTGTGCTTGTGTTGTGTGTATGTGTTTTGGAACAGCAATTTTTTTCCCTAGGAAAAAATTTGCTGTTTTGAATGTTTGATGTTTTAAATTTTCGATTCATAGGGTTTCATATTAGAACACTCAACATTTTGAATGTTCTGTGTTCTAATATAGACCCTGTGTTTCATACAAGAAATGAATGAATTCCTCTAAGTCATCAGTACTTGACTTTGGTGGTCTATACATTGCAACAATTGTTATATATTCCAGGGTTGTCTTTATTGTCACAGTTATGCAATCTGTAGTATTGGTGTTATAACTGAACATGTAATAATCATAGGACTCAATACCACCTTTAATCTCTATCATAACACCTCTATCTGATTTTTGTTAGAATGCCTGTTATTGTAAAAACTTTTATACCCTGATAGAAATGGTTTTCAGTCATTGTTCTTTAACCATGTTTCAAAAACAATAACAAAATCAATCTTGTGGGAACTCAGCAAATTTTACAATAAAAAATGTTATTATTAATGCTCCTAGCATTAACAACCATCAGAGATGCATCAAATGTTGCTGTGAACTGTAAAATTTTCGACCTGGAAAACCCCCTACCTTGTTTTGTCAAATATTGCAAAATATCTGCTATAAAAATTCTCTTCCTTGATCTTGACAAGTACATACCATTCTGTCTGAATACGTGTCCAAAATTAGGCTCAGTTGCTCTACACATTGCCATTTTTAAAAGGAAATACATTTTCATGTAGGAATTTACCCAAAAATTTTTTCACAGTGACATGACTCTTTTTTTATATGTGATTTATTAAAAATATGTCCTAACACATGTATGCTGTTTAAGGTCTGTAGTTCCCTACTAACAGTCAGAGTCCTTGAGAATGAGATCATTTGTACTGACAAGAATAAAAACAGATCCATACTTCCTCACATTAAGGCATTTTACAGCCTCTATTTTTGTTCCTGCCAAGCATGACCTTATTTGATGTTCATTATCTTCTCTGCAAACATATGTTATTGGCTCCACTAATAAATGTATCTCCAATTACAAGAATATATTTTTTAACCAGATCACAAGAATCTTCAACTTCTAATTCAGTAATATCTGCTCTAACCATTGCTTCAAAGGAATGATCTTCATCACCATTAGTCTTAATAATACCAGTGTTTTCATTGCTTATTACATTTGCAAGCATGCAATTCTCATCCAGCTTACTTTGCACATCCACAGCTTAAGCCATGTTGTCAACATCTTTCTCCTCTTTTTTTTCTTATAGTAATGTTCTTTAGTCCTTCCAAATTCAGTTTTGATTTTTTCCTTTTCACCTGCCACTTGCCTCTTTTTTCAACCTTCTCTTTTGGAAAAAATTATGTAGACTGAAGGTTTTCTGATAGAAAAATGTTATCATTCCTCTTAATCTATGTGTTACATAACAAAGCAGCATCCTTTTTAGTATGTATTCTGTTTGTTTCCAGACATTTATCACTTTCTTTTTGTTCCTTGTTATTTGTTATGAACTTATTTCTTTTTTTAATTATTTCCTTCTATACACTCTGAATCCTCAGATTACTAAATACTTGTATCCAGAATTCCAAAGTTGTCAGTGCCATTTTCTTGTTTCATAGGGGTTGCATGATCTTTACAGACAATAGACACGTCCTTTCCTAAATGTGTTTTACTTGCTCTTTGCCTAACATTTATTTCACCAGTCTAGTCATTTATATATGTATCAACTGTTCTCCAAGCTATGACAATTGCACAAGTACAACCATAGGTTCATAGATGTAGCAATCACTCGGGCCCTCTGTGCAACCCAAGTGAGTCCCATACATTGGATTTATATACGTGCCGATTTAATGATTGCCTCTGTCCATTAGAGACATAGGAGCTAGATGGGGGTGAATTTCTGATTACCTATCCATTGGTCAAGTTGTGCTTAAAAAGGGATAGGGAGAAACTCTGCTTCACATGGATGGTGAGCCTGTTCCAGAGAATGGGAATTTTCTGAGAAAAATATCTGTCTGTCCAGTATGTCCTATTTATATTGCAAGCAAAATTTTGATTTTTAATCTAGTGTTCGGATGCTGCTTGTTTTGTGGATGTGCAAAAAATTCATCAAAACAAGGGTCCAGGTATGACCTGTATGCCAGGCAAAGATCACCTCTCAGAAGTCTGTATAATACTAATTAAAGAGACATGACTGTGAGGCAATCAGCATAGAACATTGTGTGTACTCCCTGTATTCCTTTTGAAAGATATATGGCATTGAGGCAATCAGCATAGGACATTGTATTTACTCCCTGTATTCCTTTGGAAAGATATATGGCTTTGAGGCAATCAGCATAGGACATTGTATTTACTCCCTGTATTCCTTTGGAAAGATATATGGCATTGAGGCAATCAGCATAGGACATTGTGTTTACTCCCTGTATTCCTTTTGAAAGATATATGGCATTGAGGCAATCAGCATAGGACATTGTGTTTACTCCCTGTATTCCATTTGAAAAATATATGGCTTTGAGGCAATCAGCATAGGACATTGTATTTACTCCCTGTATTCCTTTGGAAAGATATATGGCTTTGAGGCAATCAGCATAGGACATTGTATTTACTCCCTGTATTCCTTTGGAAAGATATATGGCATTGAGGCAATCAGCATAGGACATTGTGTTTACTCCCTGTATTCCTTTTGAAAGATATATGGCATTGAGGCAATCAGCATAGGACATTGTGTTTACTCCATGTATTCTTTTTGTAAGGAACCTTTGTGGACATTCCAGTTGATGCATGTGTCTGGTCAGGTACATACTGAAGGGGGAACTATACGCTATGCTGGGTCTGATGAGGGCCGAGTCCAGTGGTATGATGACATCTCTGGACCTAGATTCCATGCCTTTGCTTATAAGTTGAGAAACATATAAGGATTTTCTTATTACCTTGGACACTTGCTGGTCGAAGGATAGGTTATTGTCCACATGAGTCCCCAGATTCCTTACTAGTGAATCAGTCTTTAAGAGTGTTTTATTGATGCCGTAGTTACCTGTTAATCTAATGTAGAAGTTAATTGTCATCGGTAAGTCTAGATTTACTACTAATAATGGTAAGCAACTCATTCAACTTTTTGACATGTGGCACACAGTTCACCAGTGTTATCAGGTGTTACCTTTAAATACACATAGTATTCATTACACTGTACAAGATATTTGTACTTTAGCAAATCATTAATTGCATACTCATTTAAGGAATCCATATTCAGCAGCAAATGAATAAAAAAAATCTAAAAGAAAAGAATAATCAAAATAATTTACCACCAAATTCAGAGAATTTAAATCAACTTCTATGAGAAAAATCACACAAACAATATACAACTAAATATTAAATTATGTACAGTAATGTTGTTGCTCTAACCATACAATTTGTGAAAGTCACACAAAAGCTGGAATTCCTTTACATCATGCGCAAATGCACACAGTAGCTTCTGCTCACTATCATTCACAGTCACACTTCTTTTTAACAGTAAATATCAATAAATCACAAACCAAAACAGGATTGTTTAGATAAGCACTGGATTGTCTTCTATGCAGTCTGTGTGAATTTATAGTTGACTAGGCCCATTGAGAGGGCTAGAGTTTACCCGTGTAAAATCTATCCCTTTCTAACAACCAACAGTGAAAATTAAATGCAGTCTGCTATGAAGATGGTGGGAGGATGGCATAATGGTTAAGGTGTTTACCTGGCAAACACAAGGTGCAGGGTTTGATTTTCACATAGGGTAATTAGCTAGGCTTAAAATGGCCCACAATAGGCAATTAGCCTAGTACTAACCTATGAACTAAATGTAAAACAACGAAATATAAATCAAAGTAAACTTTCTTGTCTACAAGCTATCCCGTCCTTCCTATAAACAGTAAAAAATAAAATATAGATTCAAATAAAAGCTTCTCTTACCAGGCAACTGCACAATCAATCACAAATGAAGACAGGTTTGTTTAGATAAGCTCTGCATCTTAGCCATGTAATAACTAAGGCCCAGATCAAAGAGATATTTCAGATAGTTAGGTAATCACCTACAACCTGAACAACTAAGGAAGATGGGGTGCTACCACTCTGCATAGAAAGACAGACTGCCTCCTCCACTTAGCAGTACAATTCAGTAACTGTTTAAAATATGGGAACTCTGGACACCAAATGATTTAGGCAGACTAAGTCTGAGAGTGCCATTTTTCAAAATATTCCTTTTGCTTCTTAGATATGCACATATAGATGGAATAAACATAAATAATACTACTATACTCAGAGTGTAAGTGCCATAACACTTCTACAGTCAGAGTGTAAGTGATGTAACATTACTACAGTTAGATTATGTGTGTAAGTGCCATAACACTACTGCAGTCAGAGTGTAAGTGCTATAACATTATTACAGAGTGTAAGTGCACTTTTTAATGGATTACTGAAACATTTAAACATAAAAGTTGATATGTATAAGCTTTTAACATATTTTGAATGAAGCTGATAGTACATTATCTTTCAGTCTGCTGGCATCAGCAAAGAAAAATAACAGCTAGCTTATACTTGCAATTTCAGAAATGTGCATTTACATAACATTAGACACCTACAATATATGCAAAGTATGAGTCTGTGTTTGCTTCACTGTCTGGGTTGAGCATGAGATCTAATGACTAGAACACAAGTGTCAGATTTAACATTTAATGGATAAAAAAAAATGCCATGGGGAAGATTTGTAGTACATAGCTTTTATATAACTTCTTACATTTGAAAATGCAAAATATTATACTAAACCATTCTATTTCTTTATTTAAGTAATTGATCACAATTTCTGCAATATGCATGATATACATGTATGCTGTGTGAGAACGAGGTTAAATAAATTAGAGTTTGATTCATTTGGTTACTTTTTTCCTTGCTGTTAAGCCACATTGCACAAGCACTTTGGTTATCTTCACATGGTATAAAAAGATAGAGCAGCACAGTAGTTGTTGCCCCAGCATAGGTGGATTCCTTTGTCTTAAAGTAAGTTAGTTTCCTTTACTACCAAGGGCCCACAAACCTAAAACTGCACCATTCTCAGCCACTGTGTGGGTGTCAGGAACTTTTGTGTATCTCTTCTGAGTTTGATGGCAATGTGCAGAATCAAAAGGAAAAGTGGAAAATCTTATAGTAATATTCCTTGCCATATAAGTGAAAAAACATCTGTGGAAAACCACTTACCTTTCTGAAGGGAGCAGAACTAAGAAGGATCATATTCTTGATTGTGGTGAAATAGTCTTGTCTCCAAGATTCCCATTTCCGAAAAGATCTTCATCAGGAAGGTCTCCTTAATTTCATTTCTACAAGTCTCCTTTATCCTCACTTCTATATGAAGACTGAGAATGCAACTGAAAAAGTTAACTAAGATTCAATTCCTGTCAAAATTGGATGACTGAGCAGGTGATGCCCCAGTAGCTGCCCACTGCCAAACCCACATCACCTCTTTGCACAGGAGACATCAGCATGTTTCACTTTCTCTGATGTATATGCTACAGCAAAGCCTGGTTGTCTAACTTGCAGATGAATAGCACAGGTCTTGGCTTCCTCACAAGACCCTGAAGACTGAGAAACATACCCTTCCACTTAAGCAGCTTCATATATACACCTTGCTACGGAAGATCCCATTTCCATGCTCTAAAAGGGCCCTCGGGTGACCATCCAAGCTTATCTGTCAGGCACCCATCAGTGGAACCTGAGACAGGGTTGGCAGTAAAAAGAAGAACTCTTCAATGTGATTGGTAGAGATAATCCTGGTTCCTATTACGTTATCAAATCACTAAATGGCAAATGACCAAATACTCGAAATGGCCATTCATCGAAGTGTGTTTTGTGGGGTTGCGGTACAGTGGGGAATGGAATATTTGCCCTTTCCCCACTGTAGTGCGAACTCGGAGTTGGTATATATAATTAGCAGGGGGTGTGGGGGCACAGCCCCCCACAACAAAGGATTCGATGAACAGCCATTTCGAGAATTTAGCCGTTCAGCATTTAGTGATTCGATAATGTAATATAGACCCGATAATCCACCAGCAAAGATCCAATAGCGTAAACAGATCAAACGGAGTTTGATAACTCTGTATTTGACAATCTAGAGAACTACCACTTCTGAAGATGGGTTAAGGACAGTATAAAACACATAACTAAAATTAGGTTACTGATTGCTCTCTACTTCCTCACTAAGAATGTCAAAGCCGTGAGTTCTTACACACTCCCCATAAGTGAAAATGACATCGATAGAAGAAGATCATATGAGTAGAGGTATTGAAATCTTTTTCCATTTTGTTGTGACCCACATGTCAAAGAGCCAACACCATCTAGAGTCATAATGGGGTGACCAAGATCCAGTTAACTAAGCTGAGAAACATTAAAATACCTTTCTACTGAAAGGTCTGTGGCACAATGACTAGAATCTTTTTGAGCACACTGGAGACAGTTGACATCCCAAAAGTCAGCAGTATGTACTGATGATGATGGTGAGTAAAATGACCTAAAGGCATCTCTTGAGAGATTCTCAACAATACAGTAGAGTAGGCATTGATCATATCCAGTGATGCCAGCCAGGCCCACTCCATCAGCAATTTTCTGAATATTCACTAATCATAACTTTGGGGGTATTCGAAGGGCTTGTTAATGTCACTGTATGCCAACATAGGGCAGAACCCTTCTGTCATCATCAGAATTAAGAAGAGTCAGGTAAAAATCTTCATAGTGAAGTAAAAGAAATAACCTCTACATCACTTTTACAAAGTTAAGACTGGAACTGTTCATGATCTCTATGGAACGGGATTGATAGCTTAAGAAATCATCTGATGGGATAAAATAGTTTAAAGACATGGCCAATTAAGACTATGTTCAGAATCTTCCTATCTTTGTTAGTCTTTCTCCATGATGAGGCAGACTGAGAACTGACCTGCAATATGCAGTCCTAGAGGCAAGGCAAGACTACTGCAGAACTCCCTGGGAAGCCTGTCTCCTAGTAAATTTGGAGGGTACTCCTGAATGCAGTGAGATAGCTAGCACATGCTTGACCATTTCTGTTTGTGGGGATGACTCATTCTTTCTTGGCACTGAGTTAGCTTAAAGGAAAAAGGAAAGGTAAACAGAGGCATTGCAGGTATCTTCCATGATAAGCAACAGTTGCCTCCTGTTTTGCAAGTGTTTAACAATTTCCTGAGAAGCTTGCCCAAGGATGAACTCTAGCTGGAAAGTGGCATCCAAAATAGCATGTCTCAGTGCTTCCTTTTAAAAAAAACAGCCTCGACTTATCTATTCCATTCAGATCTATTGCCTTATACTGTCGCCCTCTCCACAACACTAATACAATAAGAATTGTAGCTGGCCACTATAAGAGCCTTTTTCAGTGGATTTTTGACCTTAGAATGATGAAGCTCGAGTTCAGTGTATTCTAAGGTACACAATGACATAGGAAAACTTTCTTTCCTTTCCTGTCTATAGCCCTAGAATCTTCACAGCAGAATGGCTAAAGGTTCTGGGTTCTATGGAATCTTGGTTGGGCTGAAGAGATCATGTAGCAAAAGGTTGCCTAGGATGATTTCAAGAACTGATATTCCATTCCTGTGGGAGGGTTTACAGGGGTTATGTGTTTTCTTCAAAGACGAAGTTCCAGAGTCTGGAAATTTCTAGACTGCAAGAACAAAATTCCTGAGAACAGATGCTTGTGTGGAAACGATGGATACACACTCATCCTTCTTGCCCAAATACTAGTTAAGCTTCTTCTGAGAAGATGGCAGGAGATTCACATGCTACCCTTAATAATAAAATCTTTAAAAAGAGAAGAGGTCAGCTAACGGAGAGACAGGGGAATGAGGTGAGTCGATACCAGATCATTTTTGTCTGAGGCAAACATTTCAGTACCCTCTGATTGATCTCCCACAGAGAACTCAGACAGGGATGAATGCGTCCTCTACAGGGGTGGCCTGTACTTGCATTGCAGATATGAGATTACAGGCACTAGCATTCTGACAACATACAGCTGTTTCCCAACATGTGGGGATGCACACCAGAAATGCTGGCAGCATATAAGACCCAGTACAAAATCTCGCAGTAGCATCAAAGTGTTATCCTTTTTAATTTCTCCAAGTCTTTTGAGTTTCTAATACCATGACGGGAACGGACCCCATTCCTAAGTCAAAGTACGATTAAAGTTCATGAAATTAGTATTGTTTCATTCTTTGATGTTAGCCAAAAGTGCTCTTCGCAGCACCCGCAATGTGCCCAGTAATGACTCCTGCAATTCGTACAGTGGTACATGTATTGGTAACATCTAAATACGATTGAAAATTCTTTTTTATGACCACTTGCTCCTACTACTATTGGAACTGTCTGGATATCTTTCTTCCACATGGCTCTCATTTCTGCCTGCAGATTGAGGTATTTTATGACTTTGTGTCTCTCTGTACGCAAGACACTGTAGTCACTAGGTGTGGTGATTTTAATGATCAATGCTACTTTTATCTTCTTTGCTTGGACCATTATATCCAGTTTTCTAGCATCTATCTTTTGGACTGTTGGTATTGGGTGATCCCATGTGATGTAAACTTCATCATTTTCTATGATTCTCTGTGGCTCATGTTTCCAGTGTTTTTCAGCCACTTCAATACCATAATGTTTGCACAATCTCCAGTGTAATAATCTTGCCACATTATTATGCCTTTCAGTATACAGTCCCTCTGCCATTAGAGAATTGCAACCAGCAATAAGATGTGTGACTGTTTCCAATTTGGTTCCACAAAACCTACATATGTCTGTTTCTCCCACATGTCCAATGGACTTAGTAAACCAGCATGTAAGTAGTCCACTATCTTGGGCTGCCAATATTAACCTTTCATTTCTTGATGTAAATTCATCTCTCAACCATTCCTGCATTCATTCTTGATCAACATGAGGCTCTTCCAGAAGTTTTCTATACTTGCAACTATATTTATGTTTGTTCCGCATTTCTTGCCTTCTCATCTGGTCCTTCACCTTATATTAATTAAGCAGAGATGTCATCTTAGATTTATTCTCCTCATGTTTCAAAACTTTCACCACATTTGGATCTTGTGAGGTCAGTAGATATGTGTGGAGTCCCACGATTGCAGATCTATACATGTAATCAATTTCAAGAAGGCCCAGCCCTCCTTCAGAACGGGGAATATATAATTTTGGTATACACTGATTTTTATAAATCATTTGGTGAGCATGAAGGATCCTTCTCATTTTAATATCCAATCTATCCAACACTTTTTGGAGCCAGTCAATCACTCCAAAACTATAAGTTAGGACAGGAAGAGCAAATTGATTTATAGCTTGGATCTTGTTCCTCTGTGTCAGTGCTGTTTTCAGGATTAATTTAAGTCTTCTAAAGTACTCCTTACTAAGCTTTATTCACATTTGTTCATGTTTTATTGCTGATCCTTCATCAATCCCCAATTATTTATACACCCCCTCTTGCTCAAGTTCTTTTATATCACATTCTTGTCCCAAACTGATGTTTTCCTGGTGCTACAATTTTCCTTTTTTAAAGGTTGCTTTTGCACATTTATCAAGACCAAATGACATTCCAATATCATCTGAAAAAGTTTTGACAACCTGCTGCTGTGCTTTCAGTTCCTCATCTGATGAGCTATGCAATTTTAAATCATTGACAAAGAGAAGATGAGAAGCCATTAGACTTTGTTATTTTCTAGAAGCCAAATTATAGCCATGACCTAAGCTGTTAAGTAAACAGCTTAATGGATTAATGGCAAGGCAAAATAGCAACGGTGACAGGGAGTCACCCTGGAATATCCACCTTTGGATTTTTATCCCTGGGATAATAATCTGTCCTTTATCATGACTTAATTGCAAAGTGGTCTGCCACTGTTTCATGGCTGCTATAATGTAATCAATCAGTGTAGGATGTACCTTATACATTTTTAAGCACTCTTTTATCCATGAATGTGGGATACTATCAAATGCTTTTTTATAGTCAATCCATGCCATACTAAGATTCTTACCTTTCTTACAGTTCTCCACTATAACTTTATTTAACAACAAATGATCCTTTGTTCCATATGACTTTCTTTTATTGCCCTTTTGTTCTACTGCCATAATTGAATTTTCTTCTAAATAACTATAAACGCTGTCGGCGTCAATCCCCGTGTATAGTTTATTTGTCATCAGAAGACAAGTTATTGGTCTATAATTTTTAGGGTAGCTTGCAGGTTCACTCTTAAGTAAGAGCATTGTTTTTCCTGTTGTTAACAAATGAAGTGTCTGTTCAGGGTGTGCATATAAATAGTTCTTACTCATGGCTAGATCCTTGTGTAAAGAAGTTAATACTTTAAGCCATAAGTTAGGTACTGCATCTGGGCCTGGGGTTTTCCAGTTAGAGGCTTTTCTCAAGTTTGTTTCAATCTCTGGCTGTTATTTCATCTAATTTCATATCCTGTCCCTTTAAACTTCTTATTCTTTCTTTCACTTCTTCTATCCATTTAATATCTTTGTTATGTTCCACAGGATCTTCATAGATAGTTCTCCAAAATGTATCAACTTCCTCTTTTTTGGCGGTCTTTCAATTCCTTTTACATTATTTCCCAATTCTCTATAAAACTTTTTTGGGTCATCAATAAATTGCTTATTTTGTGCTTTTCCCTTATATTTATCTTTGTATCTTCTAAGTCTTTCCACCTGTTCTTAAATTTTTAGTTTGTTATCTCCAATAGTGCATAATAGATCCTGATCTGTTCTAATGCTGTGCATTGTTTTTATCACATCTATCTTTCTTAATATTTTTGTTGATCTATTCCCTTTTCTATAATCTTCTAACGATGACACTTCTTGTCTTAGCTGCTTTATAGTTTTCTCTATTCAATATTTCCATGATGGTATTCGCTTTCGCCCCCCCTCCTTTTCCCTCGCTACCCTATGTTCCTATGGTAGAATTTTATCAGTTATTAATTTAGCAGCACAGTAATATATTCTGTTTACTTCTGTTATATCGCATGGATCTCTATGGACAGTACTAATTACTGTGTTCATTTGTTTTATCAAGCTTCTGACTTTTGGGGTTTTATTAACCTTCTGTGAGTGTGATTCCCATGGCAAGTTAATCATATCTCCTCCAGCATCAAAGAGCAGATTCATTCCTAACATCTCTATCATGGACATTGGTTCAGTTGGTCTGAGCTACTGGTGTCCTCCACACTTATTGCTGTAGAGGCAAGGTCATAGGAGAAAGTGAAAAATAACTCCTGGGTCTTTGTACAGCCTTATATACTCACCAAGAGAAACAGCAATTCACTGTATATCAGCAAGGCAGCTAGCCATGAAATATTTGAACCCTGAGATGATATCCTCAATTGGTAGTAGTAGCATTATTTCTGATCATTAGTCATTGATTGAAGCAAGTTAATTTCTCAGTAGTTGGCCAAGACCTAACAGCCATTGAATGGATGGAGACCACCTGTTCTCTTTTCATCTGTCTTCTATTTGAATCAGGCTAGTCTCATGTAAGGGACCCTCATGCTGATCCCTGCAGTGGCTATTCCCTACCACTGCTATCCTTAGTATATTGAAATAGTCCATAGGTATTTCACACCATCTTTGTCTGGTAGACATATTTAATCTATAGCATTTATGGCACCTTTTGAAAGTGCGATTCTTCCTCAAGCAGCACAAACAATGCTGGTGTGGGCCCTTGCTGCTGATCCAAAGACAGTGTTTTAGCCATTGTAATACTAGTGTGGGTCCCTGCTGCTGATCCAAAGACATTGTTTTAGCCATCGTTATGCTGGTGTGGGCCTTTGCTGCTGATCCAAAGACAGTGTTTTAGCCATCATACAGAACTAGAACTCATTGTAAGGTAATCAGATTTAGTTACAAATGCTTTTCAATATGCTCTGGTAAGTGTCATAGGTTCACAGGGAACTACTAGGCTCACTGCCTTTGTGACCCATTTTAAGCCTAGCCAATTTCTTTTTTGGTGCTTGAGTTAACCCATCCCATTGGTATTAGAGTGGCCTTACCCTTCCCATGGTCAATAACTATGTTACTTCTTGTGAGAATAACTGGGATTATACTATAGATAATTTAAGTGGACTCTTGTGTGGGATAAAACATTTAGGAGCTGCTTTTGTCATTAATAGTACAGGGGGCAGTCCTGGGATTAGTTTTTTATTACCCATACATAGATCCATGTTGTACTTGAATATGGACAGGTGAGTGTTTTGTTTTGTTTTACATGGATGAGGAGTCTGTTCCAGAGAGTGGTACCTTCTGTGAGATATCTGTCTCTCATAACCATTCTGTTGAAGTTGCAGAAGACGTTTGGATCCCTGGACAGAGTATTTCTAATGACATTTTACTTACTGATGTGCAGTATATCCATCAGTAATGTGTCAAAGGATGCCTTGTATGCCAGACATAGGTCACCTCTAAGCAGTCAGTAAATTAACAAGTACAATCACAGGACTTTGAGGCAGTCCATATAGGACATATTGTTTAGGCCTTTTAGTAAGGTATCTTTGTTGGTGTTCCAGTTGTTGCATATGCCTGGATAGATACATATCAAAGATGGCATTATACTCAATGATTGGCCTACTGAGGGTTGAGTAAAGAGGGACAATGATATCTCTAGATCTAGTCATAATCCTTCTGTTTATAAACTGTGCAGTAAAGAAGGACTTTCTTATTACAGTGGACACATGTTGGTTGAAAGTTAGTTCTCTGCCGACATAAGTTTCCAAATCCCAAACAAGTGGCTCAACTCTTAGGGGAATATTGTCAAGGTGGTAGTTCCCCAGGGTAGATGACATCCCAAAAGATGCAATAATGCATTGTTTTGGCATGTAGTTTCAGTCCATGATTCTGGTACCAATTGATTGCTTAGGTCAAGCCTTCCTGCAGGATGGCTAAATCATTTGGAGATTCAATAAATGCTTCTAGCTTTCAGTCATCTACAGACATAGTCAGCCAGAACCCTTCAATATTGGCTTTTACTTCAGAGAAGTAGTTGCCAAACAGGAGTGGTCCTAGCACCAAACAGTTGGTGACTCCACTGGTGATTGGTCTCCTTTTTGGGGTAGCTTCCCCTGGTTTGAAATCATGCGTCCTTTATGTGAGCCAGTTTGCAATCCATTGGGTAATATAGGGGGGGTTATTACCAAATTATTTAGCTTTTTTACTATGCCCAAGTAGGGGATTGTGTCAAAAACTTGGCAAGGTTGAGGTATGTGCTGTGTATATTTTTACCTCCATCCATTGCTTTGGTGACCTGTTCAAAGAAGTCCATGAGGTTGAGTAAACATGACCAGCTCTTAACGAGTCCAAACTCAGATGGGTCCATGTTTGGAGGTTATCCATATCCTTATTGATTTGTTTATTGATAAGTCTTTTCATGGCTTTGCATATGAGGCTGGTCAGACTTGTGGCTCTGTAATTGTCTAAGTCAATGCAAGGTCTTCCCTTATGTAGGGGAATTGCTGTAGCTGTTCTCCATTTGCTTGGAATAAAACCCGTATGGAGGCTGAGACTGAACAGTGTTGTTAGGGGTGTGGCTAAATTGTGTTTCATGCTATTTAAGATGCACCCTGGGATACTGTCAGAACACAGAAATGCAGTATTTTTAGCTTCTGATAGTGTGTGCAGGACTTGGTGTTGTGTAATAACTGGAGGTGAGTTGGTTTCAGGTATGCTTTGTGGGAATGGAGCTCTGTCTCTTCAGAACCTGTAGCAAGTCACAGTTCTTTTAATCCAATGACTCTGAGCTACAGGTCAATAGCCACAGGTAGGTTAGAAACTTTAGTATTTACAGTGAAGGCAGGGAACAGCAGGAAGAACACTGCTTAATGTATCAGTGAGGGACAGGCTTGGAGGTCTTATAACAATGTCTTAGAGACAAAAGAACATGGGGCAAAAGTAACAATGCAACAAACAGAAAGGCACTGGAATGCAACTTTAAGCAGGCAAATCACAAGCAGAATATTACTTTAGCAGCAAAAATAGAACATAAACACTCATCTCACCTTTTATTATACCGTATCTTTTCTAATAAAAGCTCCTAAACATAGGGAAAATTATCCTTGTTAACAAACATAACACTATACATACTTTAAGTGACACCACAGTCAAGTAAGGGAAACTTATCTTTGTCAACATAACAGTATACATGTTTTTTTATAAGTGACTCCACTGTCAAATAAATTAATTAACCCAATGTGAAGTCAATTATCTCTGGTAAATTTTCTACATAAGACTGCCTTTTCTTCAAAGTTGCACCTAATTAAGCAAATGTCATATCTTCTCTCTATTATGATAGTTAATCCTTTAGTCGCTGAGTCAAAACATACTTTCATCTTTATCTGGCATGTCTGTTCCATAGTTTGTTCACCCACACCCCTTTACATATCCCACAGAATAAAAGTGGGAAACCTTTCCATATGAGGTGATTGTATATTTCCTGCTAATTAGGTTAAGTTAAAATGACAGTCTGGTAGATTCTGACCATTTATACACAGTCTTGTGAAATGGAATGACATCTGCTTCTCTCTTTCTTTGGGGTGTATTACCCTCTTCCTGTGATTATAAAATAAGAATGTATTCTATTTCTTTTATAACAAGTGATAAACCATTCATCTGAATAATGACATTTTATGATGTTACTTTTTTCCTTGGAGTTCTTTAAAAATTCAAATGTAAGTCACATTTGTCACCAGTGTGATACTCTGTCAAGTTTACGGTTTTTATTTAGAATTAGTTGCTCTGTGAAGAACCTGGGGCCATCTCCCACATGCAGGGTATCTTCACCGACTGGCTATGGTTAGTTTGACATTTCTTAGTGAAGACTATGATTGAAATATGTTGTGGAATCTCTGCATTCTCCCTGTTCCTCCTACTAAAACATCGCTTTATTAAGTTAGTGAAAGGAAGGAGACTGGAACCTCAATAAACAGTATTATCTGGTAAATGTCTACAGTGTTAACATACTAAAGCTTGAGAACTTTTTAGACCTTGATCTACAAAAGCTTTTTGAAAAAAATATATATATTCTTCTAGAGATTTCTACTGTCAGTCCCTGATATGGTTTCTGTTTTATTTATCTTATTGCTCCCAGTAGAATTCTTTCAGAAGCAGTACACATGATGCTGTACTAAAATGTAAGCTGGCCACATCTAACAAACAAGTAGACTCATCCCTTACACATAAACGTGTCCAAACCAGTTATAATGAATTTGACAATTTATGTGTTTCACATCAGCATTGCTCACTGCTGTCTTTTATTAGATATTCTACTGGTTTCCCAATAACAGATATCAGGTTGATTTCGTTACTCTGTCAAGCACCTCTTTTCTGTTGTACTTTTGCATGTGCACACACACACACACGCAGACACACACACACACACACACACACACACACACACACACACACACACACACACACACACACACACACACACACACACACATTTCAGAAGTGTGAAATCTGGTCCTGTGAATCTTGAGACCTTGAAAATAAACTGTGAGATTAATAAATAAATATAAAAAAATGTCAGTTCCAAACCTCACTGAAATACATTTCTTTTTTTTTTTTCAGGGAGGTGTTGACCTCTTTACCAACTCAGTGTGCAAGGTTGCTTCCCAATGCCCCTGCCAGTTACATGAGCAATAACTCTTGAGTTCAGTGTACAGAGGAGCTGGGGGGAATTACTCCTAGGCACTAACCTCAGACTTAGTATACATTCACTAAGATTTCCACTTTCAGTCCATCTACATTTTAGAAATAGGCAATCATCCAGCAAGTCTTTGGAATGTGAGACATAACAGGAGCACCAAAGAAAACATACAGATCACACTAGTAGCAGCATGGAACACTAGGCCCTGGAGCTGAGAGGCAAAAATCTTCACCACTCAGCTATTGAGATATAACGAATTGACTGGCAACACTGTTTCTCACTGATAATTATAAAAGAAGACATACATGGTCAAGAGAGCATGAGTGTAGTCAACATAATATCAGGCATAGGGGATACAAGTATGGAAAGCGTTTAAAAATGGACATGTATGTTCACAATGTAGGAGAGGAAACATGAGTGTGATGTTACACAAATAAATAAAAATCTAAAGATCAAACTTAAATAGTGAAATTTGGGAGGAAGGTTGAAGAGAAGTGAAGCATGGATGGCAGATTGTGGGTGATTACCTATAGGGAAGTGAAAGACAATGTTAACAAAAAGCATGTTGTAACCACGAAATTCTTCGTCTTCAGTGACAAGGGAGGATAGTAATGAGATAAATGATAGGTTCGCATGTGTGAAATGGAGAGCAGCTAGTCTAGCAGTATTGGATAAACCTTATATTTGACTGACTAGACAAAAAGGCAGATCATCTCGTTTGCTGGATTTCTTATGAATGCATGACTGAGGGCACCAATAACAGTGCAATATAGGGATTTAGGACCAAACAAGTGAATGAGAAGATCCAAATGCAACTTGAGTCAGAAGCAGAATGATGAAAGATGACACTAAGACAGGCAAAAAACTTTATTGTAATAATATATTCCCTGGTAGCTTTATTGGCCAGTTAAACTTTCCAAACATGAAATCTGATTGCCATGTACCCATTTGAGGTTTGGGATCAGGGAAGGCAAACAGTGTCTTTCAGAAATTATCCATTCCATCAGAATGCACTGGTCATTTCTGACCATCAGCAGTGCAAGTGTGAGACAGCCCCTGATCAAGGAAATCAGAAAGAAAATCCAAGAAGTGAAAGTTTTGGAATTATTAAAACACTGATTTGTGTTCATTACCCACTGGCCCATAAATGGCTTTAATTTTCTCTCCTGTTTGAAGGGAAAAAAACATTCTAAAAACATATGAGTAAGTTGATTTTAGGATGCCTTAATGAGTACATACAATTACAAGAAAGGGAATGTTGTTCATCTAAAAAAATGCTCTCAGTAATGATAATTTATCATGTCTTGCATTTTTTTTTACATTCTTGCAAAATGCAGAACCTGCCTGTGTGATATCCTCAGTAAATGCATCATATACATGCATTGTGCACTGCATCATACCTCTCAACTGTACAGATTTTTGCAGAATGTCCAGATTTTTACCTCATATTTTTGGTCCATTTTTCATTAAATTATGGTTTCCTGGCAAATTAGTGGCAAATCATTAAAGATGAAAGTTAGAAAATATTGACAGACATTTGAGTTTCAGACTTTATACGCTTCAGAAAAATTGTGCTAATTCAAAACCTATTATTCTATCAACTTTCTTTTTTTTTCATCAAATAGGTAACTTTTATTTTTTTTTTCAATAAGTCTTTATTGTTTTACCATTTTCCATACAAACTTAAACAAAACAAAAATATTAATAAGTTCTAACTATTATGTCTAATAAAATCACAAAAACATATATACAATATTTACATGAATGCTTCCAAATGTAACAACAGATTGTACAAGAACATATGAAAAGAATTATAAATAGATCAGATATCTCAATCTTTTACTTATTAACAACTTTTTCCTTAAAGGGTATATATGTCTCACACTACACTCGATCTTTATATATTACGCCAATATGATATTAAAAATTTGCTCCCATATCTTTGGATTATTGATATTTTTATTATGATATTCTATCAACTTTCTAAGTTTGTAAGAGCAATATTTAAAAATTTTCCCCATTTTTGGGCCTTTGGTCCACTCTTATCCATGGCTTTGTCCAGATTTCTTGTTGTAAGAAGTTAAGAGGTATGACTGCACTTGTTTGTAAACTTGCTTAGTTAAAATGAATTTAGCGAATTTCTATGATCTTTGCCAGTACAGTGATGATGTACATTACTTTATTCATTAGAATGAAGTGTAAGGTGATGGGTAACTGCCATTTTATTTTTTTTTCTATTGGTAAGCTCACTTTTCAAATGCAAATGGAAACTACAGTGATTGCAGTCAAGGGAAAATTTTAAAGTGGCTTTCCACAAAATTTCAAAAAAAGTCACTAAGTAGAGGTACAAAGAAGAAAGAGTACAATAGCATGAAACAAGAAAAAAAAGTTTAAGCACATATAAGATGAGAAACAAGTCTTTGGGGATTCATAGCTTCCCAGTATTTGAGATAGACTACCCCCCGGATTCACGAATCCTCCGTATAAGACTAAATAAGTCTTACTCAGAGACTGCAGTTGAATGGTATGACGTCAGAGTGCCATGAATATTCGCTGACTCCACTCCAAGTCTAACACGGACCGTGCAGGAAAGCAGGGGGTGTGTCCGACTGCCGAGCAGTCTAAAGGTCCACGCCCCTGCAAGTGTCTGAAATGTAAAATGTCAACACACAAGAGCGAGTCCGCTCAAATGTCCATGTACCCAACACCACATACCTGACATTGTAAACCCCCAGCACAGTTATAAAAAGTAAAACATGAAATTTTTTTTTCTAATTCCCGATATAGCTGCCCATGTGTGGGCATGTGTGCACGGGTGTGCTCATTGCTTAGCTGCAGTTAGCAATCTCGATATGGAAGAGCATAATAAAGAATGTTTATGCAAATTACACCAAATAGCAATAGCATAATGGTAGAGTCTTCGCACAAATAGGAGGCATTCACGGTTCGAGTCCCACCACTCCCCCTTCCTATTTTATGTTTTAAATTAGTATATGAAATAATTCCCGACATATATGATTAAAATTTTACTAAAAAGCATTGAAATGGCGTATGTATCAGCGAACAAAATGTATATTTATAAAGGATCCTGACATATAATTGCCCGCAGTTAAGCAGTGCTTTACCCAGCGCAATATAGTTGCCCATAGTTAAGCAGCACTGTACCCAATGCAATAGAGTTGCCCATAGCTAAATAGCGCTTTACCCAGCACAATTGGTTTGCGCGGAGGTTCGCACCGTGCCAACCAGTGCACCGTCGGGCAACATGGAGCAACGTAGAGCAAAGTTGCCTAAACACAGCCACACCCCCTAGCCTGTCTGGACAGTAGTAAAATAAAAAGCAATGAGAAGGTTCGAACCCGGGACACTGTGTACCATAATCAAAGTACTGAACCACTAAGCCATGACAGCTTAGGATAAACAGCCACTGTTAACATACCTATACTTATAAATGGTAGATTAACCATTGCTAAGCAGGTCTGCAGTCAGCCGAGAATTTTCAAAAACGGCCAATCACAAAAAAAATGCAGGAAATGCGGCATATTTAAGCCCCATAGGCGGGAATACTCGCCATAACTGATCGTAGCTCCCATCTGCAGTTAGAATGGCTGGTGCTGGAGAGGGTACATGCTTTCAAGCGCAACGCTGGGGCATCAAGAAGTCAAAATACATGGTTTGGCTCCTTGTCCACCGTCATGAGTCAAGACTCCTGCAGGGCCAGTTCCAAGGGACGGAGTACAAAGCAGAGGCTTGGAACCGGTTAGCTCATGACCTCACCAGTGTCACAGGCGTTCCTCGGACTGGTGAGCAGGTCCATCACCACTATGCAGACCTGAAGAGATGGAAGCAGGACCTACTGAACCAATGGATACCGGAGGCCCGTGGGATGCAAGATGCCCCACAACTGAGTAGGTAGCCATGGAATGCAGTATGTACAACATGCTAATTTATTCTATATAATGGATAGGTATGTCTCAATATCCCTTCATTTAATTCACAGCTGCAGGTGTCCGTGCTGTGAATCAGCAAGCCTATGCAGATAGGCTGCTAAGGCTGCGCCACCAGGCAGGTTAGTAATTATTCTGCATGTATTGTTATATAAAATAGGTGAGAGAGCCTGAAAGAAAGTGTTGTAGCCCAATAATACAGCCATAAAATGCCCTGAATAATTCCTCTGCATGTACTGTTATGTAAAATAAGTCAGAGAGCCAGAAAAAGAGTGTAGTAACCCATTAAGAAAGGTAAAATATGTCCGGAATAATACTCTGCATGTACTGTCATATAAAATAAGTGAGCAAGCCTGAAAAAGAGTGTTCTAACCTATTAATAACGATATAATATGTCTTGAATATGTCTTCCATATGCACTGTAATATCAAATAAAGGAGAGAGCCTGTGGAAAAAAAGTGTGTAATGTAATTAATAAAGGTATAAAACCTGGAGTGCGTCTGTGTCACTTACTTTGAAATGTTGTACCCTTGCATTATGGAAATAGTACTGTTTTAATAAGTGCTGGCAGCCCACAGTTGGGCAGTCCCATCTAAAGTGGTTGATGGAAGTGCCAGTAGCTGTGAAGCATATATACAGTCCTCAACAGTCAGTTACTGGCTGGCATGCATAAGTAAATCTGGCACACGAGTAGCTTGTTGATTTGTTCCCCAGAAATGTGAGTGTGCTACACGAAATGTAGGGTTCTGTACAAATTTAACTGAAAATGTCATGTGAACACATCCAGATATGTAGATAAAGAAATATAAATAAAATCAATAAATATGTAGCAGTAACATCTGCATCTTGGACAGTTAGTATGTCAGATATAGGTCAAGTATATAATGAACTAGCCAAACCCATTACACAACCTAATGCATGTTGGCAAGTGTAATAATACATGTAGGGGATATTCACCTGCAGTCAATAGGAATGTAGTGTAGACTAGAAGTACTTATAAGATGTTAATTGAGGTTTCTTTCTACACCCTATTGTATGTGCATAAACAATGCAATTCCACACCTCAATGGGTATGTGTAATCTCAAAACATTTGTTGGGACATATGTCCTATTGTTCTATAAATATCTGCATTCACTTTGATGCATGTGCCCTGTTCAAATACCACAATCATGGTGGCCTGTTGCCACCAATCATCCCTGCATGCTGTTGGAATGTCCACTGTTGTTCAATATATGCATGTGTTATGCTTGCTGTTCAACTGTTGGAACCTTGGTGTGTTGGGTTAATGGGAATATTACTGCATGCTGTTACAACTAATTTGGAATGCTGTTGTTTATGTTGTAATTAAACACACCTAATCACAGAACGTATGGGAAGGCCGGTCCGAGCAGACCCACCTGTCCCTCCTCAGCTGGCGAGTGCACCTGGCACCAGCAGGTCCGGTGCCCATCCCGGGCTCCCCTCCTCCGTTGGTCATGTGCCACCTTCAGGTGGAAGTGCTGCAATGGATGGGGCTCATCCCCTGTGCAAGCGTGGGCGGAGAAGGGCCACCTGTCACCCTTCGAAGGGTCCGGGTTGTGGTGTGTCGGGAGATCCAGTGTTCAGTTGCTGATCCCCTATGCCAGCTCGAGGTGAGAGTGGCATGTCTCACGGGTGAGCCTGCCCATCCTACGCAGCCCCCAGCACAGCTACCCTTGGGGCTGTGAAGGTGCAGTGGTGACTGCCCATGGGTGGGAATCTCAGTTCCACTGTTACCATCTGTGGGCTCATGGGCTTGCGATTTCCAAACATCCATCCCCGTCAATTGTGTTCACCCACCCCATGTGTCATACACTGCCCCTGTATGCATCTTGTTTGTCTTGTCTGTTAAACTCCCCAACCTACCTCTCCAAATATACCTACTTCCTCTACCTCACTTTCCATTCTCACCTGAAAAAAAAAAAAAGGGCATGAAGGGCAATCTGTACCCACAAAAGAATTACGCCCCATACATAGCTGCCCATTTCGCACACATGTCCGCTGGACATGTAAACTGATAATTATAATTGGCAGTACAACATACTTTGTTGTCCTCACCCCTCTCCCAGGGGTGGAAGGTTTCAAATTTCACTCCAAATTTATTGCATATGCACAGCTGTTGCTGGTAAAGAAATGGGCAGCTATTGACCGTCCCTACGCCCGTCCTGCACATCCTGAGCTTGTTTTCCTACTGTCTTTCCCTCTTTGCGCCCCCTTTTTCACCACTTTCCTATCTCCCCATTTTCTTTTCTTTCAAGAAATTAGCATGGGGTTTAGTGGGAGTAAGCACTTTTAAGCAGTAGTAAGTGGGTTTAAGCGAGTGTGCGCATGTGTGCGCTTAGCTAAACATTGCTAAGCATCGTGCAAACCTGCACAAACCCGCTTACAACTGCTTAAAACCACCTTAGTCACTCTATGTCAGGGCCCTTGTTCTGCTCAGCAGCAAAATAAAACACCTCTGTCAGTCTCGAACCCCAGACCTTGGACACACTAGACTGCATGAAGTACCACTAAGCCACAGCAGATACACAATAACTTGGTGCTGAAATAAATATATCATGCATTACAATGAGTGAATGTAAAGGAAAAATAGGAAGGCCATAACACAAAGCTTGTTCTGTGGATCTTTACCAGCAATTGTTGTGGAATTGCATTACATGAGTGTGATATGAGAAACAGCCATTCTAGCAGCAAATAATGTTACAGAGACACTTTACAACCCCCACACAGTATCATAGCAGGACAAACAGTGGCATATCTGATTAGAGCAGAGGCCATACTTCCTAACTGTGACTACTTTTCAGGGATGTCCCTGATTGTGAAACATATTTTAGCGGTGTCCCTCTGAATCCCTCTGAAAAGCACTGATGTCAGTCAAAAAGGTGGGGTATTATACAATGAATACTGACAATAGTAACAGTAGACACCGCTTGTACTTCATAAAAGGAGTACTAATCCATATGCACTGCTTCACTCAAGTCTACACTTACTGTCTCTATTATGTGTAAGGTGTACCTCACTTTTAACTACCTATCCCTGACTCCATGCAAAGATGTATCTGAATGTTTCATAGGCCTGGCAGAGGCACAAACACACCGGCATATCATCTATTCTGCTGTTACACACTCTGCAAATAGCTTTGGTAGGACTTCCACAAGCATACCCTTATTTAGGAGTACAACACAGAAATACCAAAGGATGTAGCCATGTACTGGTAGCAACTGACTGTAATAATGCCATTGTACCAGTGCTGAAAACACCTGTGGGTTGCACAGACAAAGAATAACAGTGTAACATCTTGCTACCATCTGGATAGGTTCACAGTTGGGAACTATGCAGACAAACCACCTGCCTTGATAAACTAACAGGTACACGCCAATCCTTTAAGTCCAGTAAGATAACATTCACACAATAATACATAATGCTCTCTGTATGTCAGCATCCCCCCCACAATTAAAATATACATGTGTGTTTAGGGTCTACCAAGGATGTAGGTAGGCATACTCGGTACTGGAATTGTCCAGTTTTCCTGAGAACCCTGTGCTAATGTCAACAATAAAAAACACAAACCCTGCAGAAGTGAGTACATTAATATTCACAGTATAACAATTCACAAACAGTTCATGTGCCAAAAGAATACTTCTCAATAACTACTTTTGTATGGCAGTTAATTATATGAGTAGAAAAGAAACTACATAGTCACATAAATGTTGTGTAAGCATTTGTAGGGGTGAGTTAAACTCTACACTGATAGCTCTGTACTTGAAGTGGCAACAGTCAGGTCTGAGTACAACATGTACATCACTGTCCAACCTCTAGCTTCAGATATAAGTAGTATACCAACCTTCTGACTTACACAACAGTGTCCACAGCAAACAAGCATGGGCCCCACTCTGGAAATCTGAAAGGGCTACGCCTACATACCTTAGCAATTTATAGCATTGGGTTGCTTTGACAGTGAGTAATGCAATTACCACTCAGCAGGCTGTATGCATTTACCAAATGCTGGGCACCAATTGGTGCAGAGGGCATCACATGCACATGCACAGATACCTATAAAAGCAGACTGTACTTGCTATCCCCACATGCAATCATTACATTGCACGTGTCAGAGACTATATAACTCCTGGAGAGTAGTGAAAAAAATTATTACTTAATAAAAAATATTTAATTAAGTAAAAAAATATATACTTAATTACTAACCAAAAATATTAATTAAGAAAAAAAGTACTTAATTAATAATCAAAAATAAAAATTAAGTAAAAAAAACTTTACTTAATTAATAAAAAATAAATAAATAAATAATTGTCAAAGCATACACAGATGGACCTGAAAGTGACAAACAGGTATGTAACAGATATGTAGTTACCGGCAAGTAGTAGATGTTTATGAAGAATACTGTACATACTCTGAAACATGCATATGTGGCAGCAGTAGGTATGTATGCACTGATGCCATGCATAACTATTGCCATGGACAAATTAGTGTGTAGCTGTGTGCAGTGGGACATAACTGTGACATATGTAGCTCAGCATTATATGTCAAACATCTGATAATGTTATCTATGTTCTGTACAGTACTGTGTATAATGGCAGTTTGGGGGAGTAGTGCAAACACCTATACAACTTGGATGTGACAGAGTAAGACATGCATGATAGTCATATAATGTGTAGCTTAGCATTGGCAATTGCTGTACTAGGCTAGTATAGTAATGTAGCATTTGCAGCTATATAATACTCCCTGTAATATTACTGTATGCACACATGTGACAACTGTTCATGTTGTAGCAAGGCCCAACAGGTCATCCGTGAGGTGTACGCACTTACAACAGTGTGGACCTTGTGTGTGTATGGCACACACATATGGAGAGATATTTGTGTCTGATATATTAGCATCTTAACATGTGCATAGAGCAAGGGACATACTGCAACTGTTTGTGAAGGGTGGACATTTATATATTGGTGCAGGTTGTTATGTGCATATTTATATGTAGGTTGTAGTGTGTGGCAAACAAGACAGCATACAGTGCTGGCATATGACATGTGGTGTTTAAATGCTGTGGGTATGATTTGTTAGGTTTTTAGTCTTCCAGACAGGGGGTCCTGCTAAAGATACATGGGCTGAGAATACCTTCCATGCATTCTGCATCAATCTTTGCATAATTGATATTCCCACCATGAAAGGTGGACTGTATATGTGCCTATATGTATATCTATATGTACACCAATGGATGTCTATATGTACGCTCAAGCTCAATGTTGTAAATTTATTGCCATCCCTTTTGTTACAAACCCTGTACCCATGAACTACCACATAGGTGGTAGTCTAATCAACACCAAAAGTGTGATAAGAGACCACGGGACACAGGTGGATAGTAGTGTCCCTTTTGATAATCACAGTGCCACAGTAGTCATGTAAATTGTGTACGGTCCACATGTCATCAGAAAAGGTGTGTCATCCATGGAAAAAGAGGTCAGTGTTCCACTCTACTCATCAGTCATAACACCCATCATAGAGTACAATGGCCCTGTTGGTATGTACCTCAGAAGACATCTACAGCAAGTGTAGACACCAGACACATACCTCACAAAGAGTATTACCAGACTCAAACAGATTCCCTATGCAGTCTGTCTTACAAAACCACAGCTACACTGTGCCGCATACCACCTACCCAGAGGCAACCTCTGCCTAACATACAAAGCTATGCCAAACCCACAGGTGTTGGACATGCTCCATATAAACAGATTAAAATCCATACAAGTTACACACTGTACTGATCTAAACCTTGTAACTTCAAAAAGCAGAACATGCTGGAGTGGTACATTATCATCTCAGACACATACCATACTCTGGAACTAACTACCTATCAATAGCAAATAAAGGTCCTCATTAGCAGTTGTCATGAATAATCATGATGAGTGGATGTGAGATAGGAAACACAACCTGGGAATCACATCTGTGGCTCTGCATGACAGGAGCACATGAACGTAAATTACATGGGTGTTGAAGGGCAGGGTACCATATGGCTAGGCTTCCATAGGCCCTACGGCTAATAGCCTATTAGCTACCTAGGACCCAATACACACACGCATGTACTTGTTGCATTATTTGTTATGTGAGGTTGACTGAGTGTGATGGTGAATGTGTAGGTGAATGTGTCAAAAGTTGTGTATATGTGTGACAGCCTAGTGGGAAACTGTTTATATCATGGTATGTAGTGTTGTAGCTTTGATCCCAGCAAAAGATATGTATGCTATTGCTAGGCAGGAAAAGCAGTATGGCATACGGTGTGACATAGTCCCATGGTATTAACTGGAGTGTGCCACTGTAGGCTAAAGCAGTACATGTATGCTTATTGATTGTTAACACTAGTGAATACAAATCCCATATGAACTGTAGTACTACCTAAAGCTGTAGGCCTAAACAGCACAGTATGGTGTATATCCACATTGCTTGGAAACACTGTTTTGTGTTTTGTTTGTTACCTGTAGTCCTCACACATTACATACCTCAGGCATAAGATTTTGTAAGTGCTGACACACAGTACTGTATGGTACACAGGTAAAACGCATCTGGGTTGCCATACCTTTGTGTCTTGTAGGTGTGTGTGTGTGGGGATGCCTGTAACATGGCCTCAGTGGTATGTGTGTCACAGGATATAAGTGCATATCTAGCAACATGTATAGTGTAGTACAGCAGTATGCCACCTATATTGATGAATGTGCACATATGTCACTTAGGGGTTTGCTATCAACAAGTAGCATGGTGTACTGGTAATACTGTAACTGTACTTTACATTCATTTCAATGGATGACAAATGTCTGTATGCATTAGCTTCATATATACCTCCTGTGGCTAGGTGGTGCATTGTGTCACATACAGTGTGCCATGTACTGTTGTATAGTCTTACATACTGGTTTCACTTTGTTGCTGTGCAGAACATGGTTTGGTACATAGTATGTGCCAGGCACTGTCAGGCAGTTGTGGGCTGAGCAGTGATATGTGGTATTAAAAGTGTGTATCTACTGACAGCCAATAGGTTGCTATATATGGCATTTCATTGATGTATGTACTTTAGAATGTTAAGTGTGCCACATGACTTGCTCACAATTATTGTTTTATTGTCTTCCAGGGACATGTCTCACAATCAAAAACCTGCGTATTCCCCTGAAGAGGAGGAAGTCATCCTAGATGCCCTAATACAACATCACAACCTGCTGTTCTCCAGAACCAGCCAGGACTAGCATGGGCACACTGCACTGTGGCAGGATGTTGTCCGTCGGGTGAATGATGTAGGCATGCATAACCTGACTTATGAGCAGGCACGCCATCACTGCAGTGATTTAATCAGACATGTCCGACAGCATGCCTCCAATGTCCACAGACAACAGCTTGCACCAGAGTGGAAGAGCTGCTCCTCAGCATGGTGGCTCCTGGCCAACCACTACAACAGACATGTGTCATCATGGAGGCCGGAGTCACCCAGCACGTTGACTCAGAGCGTGCAGGTAACATGGCATATCTGTAAACTACTGTTAGCTCGATTGTTAGAACATGCATTTATCAGATGTGTACTGTGTATTTAGAAGATGTGGAGCTTGGTGTCATGCAATACTGATACTTTGGTACATCATCTGTATGCCTGTGACTGTCACCTGTTGTACTACTGTAAAATTGCAAACTCACAGCAGCAATGCCATAATTGTTGACACTGACAAACTGTCTCATATCCTTGTAGGTCCCTCTTGTGTGATAGCAAGACAGCAGACCCATGCTGGTGAGTGTTCTACATTTGATATAGCATATAACATGTACATGTTATAGGGGAGTTGTAGGCCATATACACATGTGAAACACCTATACATAATGCATGCTCTGCATGTTCTCTGTGGGACTATGCCCATCCCAGTAACATGAGTAGCTGCCTCAAACACATGCAATACACAGAGCATCCCAACCAATTGTGGTACACTCTGGTGGACATTGTATAGGCAGAGTCAATACACATGCACACAACATACACCACTTTGTCATATGCAGTAAGTGTTAATATGATACACATGGCGTATGTAGACACCTGCTGTAAGGTCAGACTCCAGTATCCCAAATGTCATTAACACAGCACACATACTATACCTGAGGGGTAGAGGCCTATCATGGGGTGGTGCGACATGCTTCAACACACAACACATTCATGTTAGGCAATGCTCCCTATTGAACACCTTACATACCCATGTAACAACTGGCTGTGAATGGTTAATGTAGCCACAGTGGTGCAGATCAGGTACAGCAAGATAGTTGCTAGTGTGGCATACATTAGTGGCCTTGAGTGACCACATGATGCTGCCTGATGATGGCTACACTACATCCAGTTACAGTAACTACAGTACTACACATAGCATTCATTGCTATACACCTGACAGTTGTGTGCATCTGGCCATGGTATGTATACCTATGAGTGATGGTGCACAGGACATTGGAAAGCATTTTATACTTGCACAGCAATGTTATGTCCATGTACACATTGTGTTCCAGGGTGAGACCAATCATTGAACAACACACATGCATCAAAGACATGTATACTGTTATCAACAAGGACTCTCTACACTCGCACTGCATGCTGTTGAGTAACACACATCCTGCATGCTGACACGTGTGACAGGTCTCTTTGGCTTGTGATACTTTACTCCACCATCAACCACTAATGAGTATGTTCTGTATTGCTGTTGGTGTGTGTGTGTGTGTGTGTGTGTGTGTGTGTGTGTGTGTCAACTTGACTGAGTAGTGTATTTGTGTGCATGTGTTCATGTGTGCATGTGTTCATGTGTGCATGTGTGCATATGTGCATGTGTTCATATGTTCATGTGTGCATGTGTGCATGTGTGCTAACATCCTGTACAGATTGTAAAGTGTATTTCCTGTCTTCCTCTCACAGGTGCTGACGTTTTGTTGGATGAGTGCAACAGGGAACCTGAAGTCACTGCCACAAATAGTGGACATGATTGATACATGTGATGTGGCACAGGCAGGTTTGACAGGGTCTGTCGTTGGTCCGCCAATCGACAGTACACAGCTTTCCACCCCATCTATGCGCACACTCATACTGCCATTACATCCCTCAACACCAATGGCCTTAGCTGAGGAACAGCATACAGTAGGCATTGACCAGGATAGTGTGGTATCTATGGCACATGCAACCCCTCACAGCAGCCATACCCAGACACCTGGAATGGTACCACATAGTCATATGTCCAGGGGTTCTCGTGGGAGCACTACTGGTCGCAATGCCCCTGGCAGATGTGCCCCCACAGGTCTCACAACCTCAGGTATGTTCCGGGCTGTAATGCAGGCACAGGCACGTATGGAATTGTACACCAGGCAGGGACTAAGGGCACAGAGGGCCCATAACACCGCTATCAATGACAGTATCCATGACCTTGCCGGTGCCATCCGTAATTACACTGAGGTCATTGATAGACATTGGGGGGAGACACTAGATGTCCTCCACTATGTAATGTCCATGTGCCAGGACAGTGCAGGACAGCTGAGACGTTGACGTGGATGTATGCCAGCAACATCATCAGCTGGCAGTCATCGCAGATGACACACAAGTCCCAGCCGCTCCCGTAGTGGCAGTACCAGCCCCAGCAATGTTGGGGCTGGGCTGTCAATGGACCATCCTAGATGACCACGTGCACATGGCTCTGGCCAGTCCCAGCAGGGACATGGGTCCAGTCGACATCCCTCTGCCTCTGATGATAGTGCACAGTCTGGCTTAGTACCTGATATTGTCTGTGACACCCCTGCCAGGCAAGGTACTGTGTCCATGGCCGGAAACAGTGATCTGTATAGCCTGGCAGGTACAGTCTGTGGCTGTCCCACAACCTCCCGTATTTGGCAGCCACATGGTGGAACTGTGTGCATGCAGACACATACACATAAACCAAACACCTAGGGCTAACACATACACACACACATTGCATCAACATTGATCCATGCTGTACTGTTGTCCCTCACACACACACACACACACACACACACACACACACACACACACACACACACACACACACACACACATACATGTTGTTTGGATGGGCCATTGTCGGGCTCTGGAAAACCAACAACACACCCTGTGCATATGATGAAACTGTGCCACCTCCTGTCATCTGTGACATTGATGCAGGAACAGGCTAACATAGTGCTGATGCACAGGGTGACCTAATAGCAGTGTAGTAATGTTAGCATGTTGTCAACAGTAAAGTGTAATGATATCCTTGTAGGTATATCTGAGCAGGCATGATGCATTAAAGCTATGATTATCAATGTAGTATTGTTTACACCACTGTTAATTCCAAAAATGTATTGTCCGCCCATGTGCCACTTGGCTGATGTATGTGGTACTGGCAGCATGTGTTGGTGAGTGGATGGTACGTGTGTGATGTGTGGAGTACAGATTTGCAGGTGTACATCTGTGAACATGGTGGAGGTGCACTGTCTGCATGTACATGCATAGTGGACACATGGGAAAGGTGACATGCCCTGTATTGCACAGTGTTAACACTTCATATTTCCTATTGGTGGCCAGTATGTATTTTACTACACATATGTTTTAACTTGGGTACACGTGTGTATGACATGGTTTGACACTATGCTGTGGGTGATACTGTTAATATCGGTCATTGGTTTGCATTCTGGTAGTATACACAACCTCAACAGCCTGACTATAACCAATCGTTAGATCATGTCTTGACAACTGTCACACAGATGTAGGATACACAGTACCATTTGAATCCTTCCAGTACTATACTATACCAGTAACCAGTGGCATTGACCGCCACCCATTTCTGGGACCACTCCTGTTTGGCTTGTAGCCATCCTAGGTACAAGCAAACACACTAGGGATATGTCCGTCCACACCTGGTAATGCATACAGTGGCCTACAATGCATTCTCCGGATGAGACACTTATCCTCCACAAGGGTACCATACAGACAGATACCTGTTGACTAACCCATGCTGTAAAGCTATAAGCCAACTATAGCATAGTCATCCACATTTACTAAACATAGTATCCTGACAGTACCACATAGGTAGTAGCCCACAACATGTAGCAGGGGTACCAATGTGTACATACAGCCACATGTTATGTCATCTGTCCTTTGGTATTCACATTTCCAAAGGTATTCTGATGTCCCTCGGTGTATCACATAAGCAATAAGGGGTCTGTATACATATCCACGAAGTTGTTGTACACCTATAATGAATGCCCATTATTGACAGACTGTGTTGTGTTTGAACATGTGTAACATATACCCCAGGCATGAACCCTCACTCACACTATTCTATAGAAACTGTCATGTGTGTGTGTGTGTGACACAGATGACCTAGACCACAGATCACTACAGTGGCTGGCCTTGTCACATACACACATATGTGACCTAAGGTCTGAGAAGCAGCAGCACAAACTGTCAATGGTAACAGATGTATTCATGTAGAAAGCAGGCTTCACACCTATGAACTAATTGAGGTCACATGTACATATATGTATTTGCCACACAGATACCTGAAGTGTGCAATGCACATACTGTTGTTTTACTGATATGTCAAAAGCAAAACCCACAACACATTGACCAACAGTGTCACACACACACACTCAGCAATTGCAGGATTCAAACCCCTACCTAACTATGTTATGATACTAGAGACATCATCAGACTTGCCAAAGAGGAATTTACCTCTTTTCATGTGTTTTCCTAGTCTCCAAAAAGGGCACTGTTCTCAAAGAGAATCACAGACATATACACACACACACAGCGATTGCAGGATTCAAACCCCTATCTAACTATGTTATGATTCTAGAGAGGTACGCATTTACATGACATGCTATATGCTTTACTGGGAGTTTTTCTTTCCACTGCTGTATTTGTTGGATACTGACATCATCAGACCTGCCAAAGAGGAATTTACCTCTTTTCATGTGTTTTCCTAGTCTCCAAAAAGGGCACTGCTCTCAAAGGAAATCACACACGCACATACACCCCCCCCACACACACACACACACACACACTCAGCAATTGCAGGATTCAAACCCCTACCTAACTATGTTATGATACTAGAAAGATACGCATTAACACGACACGATATATACTTTACTGGGTGGTTGCTTTTCTCCTGCTATATTTGTAGGATGCTGACATCATCAGACTGGACATGGTAATGTGCTTTGTTTTATGCAATCCCAGGAATGAACCATGTGGGGCAGCAAGTGTTAACAGCTTGAACAGGACTCCACAATTCTTAGCTTGTGTGATCTATCTGTGGACCAATTGTCATTCCATCATATGACAATATATATTTATGCACAGATTGTTGATTTTGTGGATACGACATGTGTCTAGGATGTTGATAAAGGGCTATTCAAAGTCTATGTGGGATGTGTGTAGCTCCTTTCAGTGATGTATGTCCTGGGCGGCTGCCTTGCAAACAGTCTAGCAGGTTTGGGAACCATGATCCGCCTACGAACAAACCAAAGTTGGTAGGGTTGTGTGTTTGTTGGCTTCCAATAGATCTGTTTATGACTTCAATAATGATGGACTCCATGGCCTTGCAGATCAGACTTCATAGGCTTATAGGACTATAGTTCCCATGGTCTGTTCTGCACCAAAACTTGTGGGGTGTGCCATATGTTGCTGTAACCCATTCAACAGTTTCAGATCCTGTAGAGAGGGTGAGGCTCAACAGACTGTTCAGGTGCAGGGTCTGTTTGTTCTGCAGTTCACTTATGACACATATAGGGAAACAATATCATCCAATTGATGCCATGTTTTCGGCTTTGGAAGGAGCTGTTTAACCATTCTACATGTGATATCTCCTGGTATGATGATAGGGCCTTTTGTCAGTGGGAGGTGGGTATGTATGTATGGGCCTGTCTGACAGGATGTTGGCATTGTCAGTCAGGTACAGTTGGCCCTGACTCAGGACATATATGAGTGTACATTGCTATTTATGACATAGCTGAAGGAAGGGTCATGGTTCTGTCTGGACTCTTTCGCAGATAATCTTTCCAAAACACCGACAAACCTGAGCACTAAACCCGTATTATACTCTTTTACACACTTAACACCCTTGTTGTTGTTGTTAACACCCTACTGATCCTTTTTGATCAGTCAACAGAGTATTTCATCATAATATCCTGGCTTGTCCAAAGGTTGGTTTCGTGTGTACTCTCCAGTCCAGCTGGTGAATATGGGTATTTTGAGGCAATGTTACAACTGCCTTATGTACACAGACAACCCTCTCCTCCTCCCAACAAACTCAAATATATGTGAGAGATGCAACTATACAGACAAACAGGAGGCTGAGCTCTCTCGACCAATGACTGGCACAGTCTATCAGGTGGTGAAGGTAACCACACACACCACAAATCCAATCTTACATAGACCTATAGCAACAGCAAACAAAACACATTACCACACAAAAATATACTCGGAGGCTCTAAATAAAATCTGCCTAAGCAGCAGAGACCACCAAAGCAGGCACACAAACAACTGCTACCCCACAACAATACCCACATATTACATAGTTCACAAAGTCAGTGTGCCACACAGTCACTGCCCTTAGGGCTAAACAACACACCTAATACACTTGTAATAGGTGACTCTATTGTCAGACACACTGACGTCCCACTCACCAGGCTGACCAAAGAGAAGGTCACTTTGAGCTGTCTGTCAGGTGCCAGGATCTGCCACATAACACATGCACTCAGGTCACTCCAAAGCAAATACAAATATGGCTCTATCATTGTCCATGCTGGTGTGAATGACCTCAGACGTTCCTCCCTGGACTACATGGCAAGAGACATAGAGGAGCTCTCTGATCATGTAGCCCAGGCCAGTATGACCCTGACCTTGTGTAGCATCTTACCCTCACCAAGAATGATGGCACAGTATACAGACAAAATGATCAATTTTAACAGTTGGCTAAGGTATTGGTATCATTCAAAGGGGATCCAGTGTCTGTCAGCCTGGGATGACATGCTCGACATGCCACGTTGCTTCGCTAGGGACGGCTTGCACCTGTCACCCCTGGGCTTTCAAATACTGGCTAAGACAAACCCACCTCCATAGACAATACAAGGAAAAAGAAACTAAGGGTAATGCTGCTCAACACCAGAAGTCTAAACCTCAAAATGCATGCACTCAAGGTTCTCCTCAGTATGGAGAATATCGATATCTGTGCAGTAATAGAAACCTGGTTCAAGGCTCCCGAAAACACCCCAGCACTACCAGATTATACTTCATACCATGCTTTTCGGACACAATACTCAGACTGAACCACAAAAGGAGGGGGAGTATCCATATACATCAAAGATACCCACACCTCCAGGTTAGTAGCACTGCACGAAGCATTGGAGACCATCCATGTGCAACTAACAGTGGTCAAAACTGTCTTTCAGTTTGTAGCCTGCTACAGACCACCCTCCCAAACTCTGGAACCCCACTCGGCTTTCCTGAGAACACTGGAGAATATGAAGGTCTCTCCAAACACCATTATATTGGGTGACTTCAACTACCCAAACATTGACTGGGAATACTACTCAAGCCCCAACACCCTCACCCAATGGTTCCTAGAATTTATAAACTCAAATGCTATGGAACAACTGGTCACCACCCCCACAAGAGGGGAAAACATATTGGACCTGGTCATCACCAACATGGGGACTCTATGTTCCACACCAGAGGTATACCCCACATTGGTAAGGTCAGACCATACATTTCTCTCACTCTCTCACCCGTCCCCACCCCCAGCCAAGGTAATCTCGGTGAAGAACTTCTCAAAAGCAAACTTCACACTTCTCAAAACTGAGGTGGTATTCTTCAAAGTCCCGGGCCAGTGGAAAATACGGCTCAAACTGCAGAATCCTTTACAGACACATTCTATGGATACCTACAGGAATGCATGGATCGTGCTATCACAAATAAAACCAAGACTCACTCCTCCAAAGGCAGGAGGCCTGTCTGGTGGATGCCAGCCATAAATAAACTATACAACAAAAAGAGGAAGCTACTACATGATAGAGCAAAATCCCAAAAAGGAAAGGCATCTCTGATCAGTACTAGCAAGAAGCTACGATCCCTCATAATATCATCTAAGGACAGCTTCAAAAGAAAACTTGCACAAGACACTAGAGACAATCACAAGGCCTTCTTTAGGTATGTCAGGAACCTGGGTGGCAACTCCCAGATACGCTCTGAGTTAGTGCAAAATGACAAAAAATACACTGAACCCACAGACATTGCCAACATCCTGGCAGACCGGTTCAGTGCAAATTTCTCCCCCCCATCCCCCCCACAAAAGAGCAAATGTCCATCCCAACAGAGTGTAGCCTCCCTGACATAACAGATGAACAGGTGAGAGCTGCCCTCTCCAAAGCAAAAAACACAGCATCAATGGGACCGGACGGTGTCCCGGGCTGCATCTTACATGAGCTTCATGAAGAACTTAACCCTCACATAAAGTCACTGTTCAATCTCAGACTTACTACAGGATATGTACCCAAGGAATGATGTACAGCAACAGTGGTCCCCTTCCACAAAGGTGGTGCCATAACGGACCCCGGAAACTATCACCCTATAAGCCTGACTAGCCTGGTCTGCAAAGCCATAGAGCGTATCATCATGGAACCCATAAACAAAGACATCGGGAACCTCCAGACACTGGATCCTACCCAGGTCGGCTTTGTTAAGGGCAGATTTTGCCTCTTGAAACTGGTCGACTTGTTTGAAACAGTTACCAGGGCCATAGATGAAGGGAAGGTAGTCCACACAGCCTACCTGGACCTCGCAAAAGCCTTCGACACAATACCCCACTCGGGCATCTTAAATAAGCTCACCAGCTTAGATATCAACCCATATGTCACAAGATGGGTTGCAAACTGGCTCAGGGATCGCACCCACATGGTCGGAATTGCAGGTGCCATGTCAGACTCTACACCAGTTACAAGTGGTGTCCCACAAGGCTCAGTCCTGGGACCTCTCTTGTTCGGTATACATTTCTCTGAGGTACAGGCTAACATGGGAGGACTATGGCTGACCAAGTTCACAGATGACTGGAAACTGGGTGCCATAATTGACTCTCTGGCTGACACAAGCATCCTCCAAAAGGGTCTCACAGAGATGGATAACTGGTGCCAGAGCCATGGCCTAAAGCTAAATGCCATAAAATGCATAGTCATCCTCTTTGGGAAAAACAAAGTGCCCACAAATTACCACATAGGTTGTAATACATTAAGTACGGATGAAGTAATTATGGATTTGGGGACCCAAGTAGATAGTAATCTCTCCTTTGACAATCACGTTGCCAAAGTGGTTAGAAAGACCTTCTATATAGCCCACCTTATCCCAAAAGGTTTCACATCTACATCAAGAGAGGTCATTGTGCCCCTCTACTCATCAGGCCCATAATTGAATACAATGCCCCATTTGGGATGTACCTTACCCAACACCTGCAGCAACTGTAATGACCCCAAAAGTACCTCACCAAGTGGATCAAGGGACTGAAACAGATGCCCTACGCAGTTTGGCTAAAGAAACTCCAGCTCTACTCAGTTGCTTACAGTCTACTCAGAGGCAATCTGTGCCTGACACACAAAGCCATGTCCTACCCAGAATTAATGGACATGATCCACCTCAGGATATCTGACTCCCTTAGAGCTACACACTCCAGGGACTTAAACCTCAGCACAGAAATAAATAGGACATGCTGGAGGGACAGATTCATATCCCAGAGGCTCCCCTCACTCTGGAACAAAATCCCAGTCCAAGTTAGGCGGAGCCCCTCACTGACCCTCTTCAGGAGAAATATTGACGAGTGGATGGGATATCGTAAGTTTACCCCTGAGATCTCTTCTGGGTCCCTGCTAGACAGAGCCACAATAAACTAACTGTAAGAGGGCTATCTTCTGTGACCTACTATTCAAAGGCACAGTCTACTAATCTAAAAAGGTGGCAAAAGCCAAACCCACTCTGGCTAGGCTTCTGAATGCCCTAGGGCAGATAGCCTAGTATCAACATATGAACCTATGAACCTATGATAATGTTTGGAGTGCACATTGTTTATTGATGATACTAATTACAGGTTTTTTATCTTCTTTGCCTTCCCACTTTCTATGAACAACCTAAGTATCTGTAATACATATTTGATTATGACAGGGTTCCAATATATTATATATGTGTCTGTTGTCATATAACTGTGTGCACAAGGCAGGATTGGTGAATAGTGAGAGGTTCCTGGGTTAACACATGCAACTGCCAGATGTGTGGCCCACTGCTGTACTCAGACATGGCCCAAGTGTGTGAGCATGCCCAGTTTGGCCTTTCAGTATTTTGTTGCCTGACATTTGCCTCATTTATTCAAGTGTGTGAACATGCCCAGTGTGACCTTTCAGTATGTTGCTGTCTGAAGTCCACTACATTTGTTAATGTGTGCGAACACGCCCAATATTAACATTTACACTATATGTGTGTGTTGAAAAATCAAGTTATATTTCTACTGCAGGGCTCACCTTTGTGTCATAACTCGACAGGGATTATGCTGTGCCTGCAGGGTTTCCATGAGACACTTTGCATAGACTTATCAACATTTTTTCATACAGGCTAACCAGTGAAATACTATCATGGTTTAGTGGTTCAGTACTGTGACTATAGTGCACAGTATCCTGGGTTCGAGGCCTGTCACTGCTTTATATTTTCATACTGGGCAGACCAGACTGCTTTAGGACCAGTAAAGCAAATATGAGCATGTTTACCTGCTTTTGCTCAACTATGCCCAACTTTGACCGAACTTGCCCAGCATTGCTCAACATTAACCAACACTGCTGAACGTTGCCCAATATTGCTCAACATTGCCCAAAGTTGTGCTACTTAGTGTGTGCAATTTTGTTTACATATACTAAATAGTGGTAAAAGCTGTTTAGCACTGCTTTATATTGCTTAAAACATGGCAATCATGCCTCAGGTGGTACTGCAGGGCTGCCTATGTTGGATGCACATAGTACACTCCCTATACATGTTTGGAAACAGGTAGTGTCAAGTTAGGCATCCCTTTTCCTATATGTGCAAGTCAGACAGAGGTATCATTTCCAGGGTTCCTACTGAGCCAGTGCATGTGCTATGCGTTGCCTCTTTGCCAAGGCCAAAGCATACTGGGTACGCCTCCTTCTGCCTACTGGGGCAGGCTCAGGTTGTTCCTCCTCCGAGTCACGCTCTGCCTGTGATGGCCTTGGCAATGGTGGGGGGCTGTTTGGCCCGGCCCTATGCTGCTCTTGATGCAGCTGTTTTCGCAGGATCATATTATGTAGCATAGCACATACCATGACAATTTGGGTACATGTAGTTGGTGAGTACTGCAAGGCTCCACCAGATGTGTTCAGGCACCGGAACCGTGACTTGAGCAGCCCAAACACACGCTTGATTACATTTCGTGTTTGAGCGTGTGCCTCATTATGGTGTTCCTGTTCAGGTGTGTGTGCATTTCTGATGGGTGTCATCAGCCACAGCTCCAGTGCATATCCAGCATCCCCCACTAGGTGACCATGAGGGATGTCCCCATTGGCAAATGTCTGGTACAGCTGTGTCAGATGCCAGATATGGGAATCATGGTAGCTTCCAGGGCAGCCAGCACACACATTCAGTATTATGCCCTGGGCATCACACATGACCTGGCAGTTGATGGAGGGGAAGCCCTTGTGGTTAAAGTAGACCCTACCCCATTCACCGACTGGTGCTTTGATGCATATCCACGGCAAGTACAAATATGACACAGTCATTGTCCATGCTGGTGTGAACGACCTGAGACGTACCTCCCTGGACTACATGAAAAGAGACAAAGAGGAGCTCTCTGATTATGTAGCCCAGGCAGGTATGACCCTAACCCTGAGCAGTATCCTTCCTTCACCAAGAATGATGCCACAATATAGAGACAAGATGATCAGCTTTAACAATTGGCTTAATGTCTGGTGTCATTCAAAGGGGATCCAGTGTCTGTCTGCCTGGGATGACATGCTTGACAAGCCACGCTGCTTCGCAAGGGACGGCTTGCACCTGTCACCCTGGGATTCGGATATTGGCTAAGGCTCTTGCCACCCCATAGTGCCTTTTTAGGCAAGGCTCAAATTCTAAACCTACCACCCTAGAAAACAAAAATGGGAAGAAACTGAGGGTAATGCTGCTCAATGCCAGAAGTCTAAATCTCAAAATGCATGCACTCGAGGCCCTTCTCAGTATGGAGAACATCGATGTCTGTGCTGTAACTGAAACCTGGTTCAAGGCTCCTGAGAGCACCCTGGCACTATTAGGTTTTACCTCATATCATGCGTTACGGCCTCAAAACCCGGACCACACCACAAAAGGAGGGGGTGTATCCATATTCATAAAGGATACCCACACCTCCAGGTTGGTGGCAACGCATAAGCTCGGAAACCATCCAGGTGCAACTAACCATAGGCAAAACTGCTCTACAAATTGTAGCATGCTACAGGCCACCCTCTCAAACTCAGGAACCCCACACAGCCTTCCTGAAGACACTGGAGGGTATAAATGTATCTCCAAACACCATCATATTGGGTGACTTCAACTACCGAATATAGACTGGGAACATTACTCAAGCCCTAACTTTCTAGCCCAACGGTTCCTGGAGTTCATAAATTCAAATGCCATGGAACAGCTAGTCACTGTTCCCACGAGAGGAGAAAATATACTAGATCTCATTGTCACAAACATGGGGACAAAATGCTCCACACCGAAGTATATCCCTCATTGGTGAGCTCTGATCATAATCTAATCTCACTGGTCATCCACATCCCGCCCCACCCCAAACAAAAAGACCATAGTGAAGAACTTCTCTAAAGCAAACTTCACACTACTCAAGACTGGTGTGGTATCCTTCAAGGCCCCTGAGCCAGTGGAAACCACAACCCAAGCTGCGGAAGCCCTTACAAATGCCTTCTATGAACACCTCCAGGACTGCATGGATCAGGCAATCCCAAATAAAACCAAGACTCTTTCCACAAAGGGCAAACGTCCAGTCTGGTGGACCCCAGCCATTAACAAACTTTACAATAAGAGGAGAAAGCTATTACATGATAGAACAAAATCCATAAAGGGAAGTCACCCCTGATCATTATTAGTAAAAAAATATGAGCACTCATAAAATCAACTAAGGCCAATTTTGAGAGAAAAATTGCCATGGATTCAAAGGACAATCATAAGGCCTTTTTCAGCTATGTTAGGAACCTGGGTGGAAACTCCCAGATATGCTCAGAATTAGTCCAAAATGATACAAAAATCACTGAACCCACAGACATTGCCAACATACTGGCAGACAGGTTCAGTGCAAACTTCACCCCCCTCTCCCCCCTAAAGGAGAGATAACTATCCCAGCCGAGTGTAGCCTCCCGGACATCTCAAATGCGCAGGTGAAAGCTGCTCTCTAAAGCTAAAAACACAGCATCAATGGGACTGGATTGTGTCCCCGGCTGTGTGCTACACGAGCTAAATGAGGAATTAAACCCGCACATAAGGCAGCTGTTTAATCTCAGCCTTACCACAGGATACGTGCCCAAGGAGTGGCGACGGCAACTGTTGTCCCACTCCACAAAGGCGCCTCACGGACCCTGGTAATTACCGCCCATAAGCTTAACAAGTCTAGTCTGCAAAGCTATGGAGAGGATCATAATGGAGCTCATAAACAAAGATATAGGGGACTTGCAGACATTGGACCCGACCCAGTTTGGCTTTGTCAAGGGAAGATCATGCCTTTTGAACTTGGTCGACTTCTTCGAAACAGTCACCAAGGCCATTGATGAGGAAAGGCAGTCCATACAGCCTACCTTGACCTTGCAAGGCTTTGACACAATACCCCACTCGGGTATTGTAGAAAAACTTACCAGCTTAAATGTAAACCCATATGTCACAAGATGGGTTGCAAACTGGCAAGGACAGAACCCACAGGGTTAGAGTTGCTGGCGCTGTGTCAGACTCCAAGCCGGTCACAAGTGGTGTCCCACAGGGCTCGGTACTTGGCCCCCTATTGTTTGGCATCTACTTCTCAGAAGTACAGGCCAACATAGGAGGACTTTGGCTGACAAAGTTTGCAGGCGACTGCAAACTGGGCGCCATAGTGGAAAGTGCATCAGACACGGATATCCTTCAGAAGGGACTCACGGAAACAGATAGCTGGTGCCAGAGCCATGGCCTGAAGTTAAACGCCAAAAAATGTATAGTCATACCCTTCGGGAAAAACAAGGTAACCCCAAGCTACCATATAGGTGGCAATCCACTAAGCACAGAAGAGGTTATCAGGGACCTGGGGACCCAGGTTGACAGTGGCCTTTCTTTTGACACTCACATTGCTAAAGTGGTTAGAAAGACCTTCTACATTGCCCACCTGATCATGAAGGATTCACATCCAGATCTAGTGAGGTCATTGTTCCTCTGTACTCTTCACTTATCAGACCAATGATCGAGTACAATGCCCCATTTGGGATGTATCTCACCCGACATCTGCAGCAATTGGAGAGACCCCAAAAGTTCCTCACCAAAAGGATAAAGGGACTCCAAAATCTGTCATATGCTGCCAGATTGAAGAAACTCCAGCTCTATTCAGTCGCATACCGTCTGCTCAGAGGTGACATGTGCCTGACATACAAGGCCATGTCCAACCCGGAATTAATGGACATGCTCCACCTCAAAAGATCCAAATCCACCAAAACCACTAGAGCAAGTGACTTAAACCTTAGCACGGATATAAATAGGACGTGCTGGAGGGATAGATTTATCACTCAGAGACTCCCTATGCTGTGGAATAAAATCCCGGTCCATGTGAGGCAGAGCACCTCGCTGACTCTGTTCAAGAGAAATCTAGACCTGTGGATGGGAGATCGTAGGTTTACCCCGGGAATCATCTCTGTGTCACTGCTGGACAGAGGCACAACAAACTAATGGGCACAGTATTTTTTCATATAAGGGGTGGCGTAAGCCACAAAAATTTGGGCTAGGCTTATAAATGCCTTAGGGCAGATAGCCTAGTATAAACCTATGAACCTATGAACCTATGTGCGTGCAGTCTATTGCACCCACTACCTCAGGGTATTCTGCTGTTTGCTGGAAAAGACGCATATTGCTGGCCAATACCTCATGGGAATTGGGGAAATATACATGATCACCGACATGTGCTGACATGGCATCCAGGAACTGGTGTAGTACCCTGGATGCTGATGCCTGTGATATCCCCATCATATCACCAGTTGGTCTCTGGAAGGTACCTGTTGCTAGTATTCTTAGGCCAACACATACCTTGGTTTCCACTGGGATAGGTTCCCCTCTGTTGGTTCTGTGTGTGAGGCGTGGTCTGCACAGCTCAACAATTTGCTGCATGAGGTCTCTGTCCACTCTATATCGCTCCACTATCTCCAGCTCATGTAGCCCCTGATAGGTTACCCTGGGCCTGTATACTCTTCTCCGTCTCCTCACTGTGGGTTGTTCAGCAGCATTCGCATTGTCACCACCCTCAGCATGTTGCATATGTCGCCTTACAACAGCAATGGCAGCCCCTAACATTTTTTGTCTCAGTAAAGCTTTTTAAGTTTTCACTTATCTTAGTTTACTGCAGTGTTGCAGTGTCTCTGATGAAAACATGGTGGAAAGTTGTTTGCAGAGTTTTAAGTGCTGGACTGGGCTGGGCTACTGTACTGACTGTGTAATTGCCTGATTGATTGTTTTCAACTGCTAGCTCTGCTAGTTCTCCCTGGTTAACTTCCTACTATTTGTTGTGCTTCCTTTCTGTTTCCAAAGGGGGGCAGCACCACCCACACAAGCGCAAACACGCGCAGACCAGCTCACACGCGTGCACACATGCTTACACGGACTAACATTTGCTAATTCCTGCTTAAACACACGCACACAGGTGCATACACGCTTACACACATTTCAACAACCTTACACATACTTACTCTGGGTTAAACGCGTGCACACAGGCGCACACGCGTGCACACAGTCTTACTCGGATATACAGGCGCGCACCCGCATGCAAACACATTGCAAGCACTTCAACAAGAAACTTTAGTGTTATCCACGGCATACACCTTCAATTTATTGCCTTTAGCTAGGATACCTGTTGAAACACCTCTTCCAGTGATGAGTAACTGACGGCAAACACATGCCACTCTGCTACAATGAGCTTATATTCCTTTATACATACCCCCCTCGTGATGTCACCTATCTTCTACTCTGATACTCGCCTTATCCTACTCATACACTCCACTGACTGTGCTCATTTGCTATGTAAACTTGGGATTCACTATCCTTACCCTCATTTGCACAGGATTACCTACTAATGCTTGGTTACATCTCTTAGACTGAGCTTCCCCCCTTAGCAACCTCTACTCGGTAGCCATGTTGTCTTCAGCCTACCATTCCCTTGCATTGTAAATTAAGATTTTCAATAAAATCCATATTTGTGACTTTTAATTATTGGTTTTCTGTTTTTTAAAGCACAGCAGGTTTGCGTGGTGCTGCGCTACGTTTAAACTTTGAAGATCGAGATAAAAAAAAATAAATATTTTTTTTTTTATTTTGCAACGGGGAACATTGCCAATGGCCGCAGTTTTGGCCATTGGCATGCTTCCTCAACTGGATGCATCCTTTTTTTGGAGCTGTCATGGCTCAGTTTTGCTATTTGCAGAACGGTACTCAGTTGTCAATGGAGTACATTTCTGCAAATAACACTACTCTTACTCGGACAGGTTCGGGTTTCCTGGATCGCAAATTTACCTCATTTGCATAGCTTTCACCAGCAAATGAGGTAATTTGCATAACCTAGCCCTGTCCGTGTAAGAGTAGTTTTAGGAGCTCTCTTGCACGCCCCTACCGGCTGTTCCTGGATCGCTCGGCGGACATGTTGGCTGCATGGAATCTTACTCTACTATTAGACTCCGTGCAAGCCTTCATGAATCTGGTCCTACAACCCACAAATATAAGCTCACACTGTAATAATAGGTAATCATGTTTCAGAATTATGCAAAAGCATTAAGAATAACAATAAATGATTGACTGAGTAATTTATTGTAGTCCATGGAACACTGTAATTACCCCCTAGAAATGGGAAAAAGACAGGCTTGCTGAGCAACATTTTGACATGATAAATGTACTTAACAAAGCTTGTTAATCACACCTAAGCATTGTTATGATCAGGTCTTGTGATAGAGATTAGCAGTGGATAGTGATAGCTGTCAAAGAACAGTGGCAGAAGGTAAAGCAGCATTATAAGCTATTAGATGCTTCACTGCACAGTACTTATAAACAAAACGTCTAACAGAAAAAAATTGTCTTCATTCATTTCTGTCTGCTGTCTCTTAGACAATGATAATTATTTTACCATCCTTCAATGGCATTGAAAGCTGGCATAAATTTGATGTCAGAGCAATTTGTAAATGTATAAATGCCTCACAATGGGGCTGTGCCTGCAGCATGTTTGAAGATTGTTTGAGTGTCCATATTGAGACTAAAGACAACTTTAAATAATTTTTGTTGTCTCAATAGTAAATGTTTATATACAAAAGGTTGTTATTGCTTTGGTAGCACCCAACAGAGCACAACATCATATCATCTAACTGTGCTTAACTTTTCCTGAGGTCATTGACACCAGCATTGTGGACTGATATCATGCAGATAGGGACACTATCCAAGACATTGTGAACATGCATTTGCCTCATTTGCAGGCCCTTAGGAATCATAACCTACCTATACTAGTGTACACCAAGATACTTGTGGATTTACATATATTAGTTCAAGGGACCTTTTAACTGCTGTGTTGGTGCTGCGGTAGCATTGTCGCCTCATAGCAAGACGTTGTCCCGTTCGATTCTCAGCTAGAGTGTCTTCTGTGTGGAGGCATACATGAATGGGGAGTGCCTTCGTTAAAGGTTGTGCATCAGGGCTGGTAACCTGGTACGTAAAAATCCACTACCAATCATTACCGGACCGGAGTTCCGCCGTGGCGTCCCCTAACCGGGAAAAGCCGAAAGACACAAACTGGGGTAGGATGTCTGTCTGTCCTTGTTTTTGCCTTTTGCACTCTACTTCCCCCTTTTTTATATCTGTGGATATGCAGGTGGTAAAATCATTGTAATTCACTAAATCCAGTTTAGCATGGTGGATCCATAGACTAAGAGTAGATATTATGAGTGTTTATGATAAATGGACTGGGGACACCACATAGACAGACTTTGTGTTTTGTAAGAATGAACAAAAACTACAACTCACAACAGATTCAACAGCGCAGAGTCCACTTTATGGAAGTCCAGCACTAACACTTGAAAATACATTTACTCACAAAACCATCTTAAAATCAGCTGACTAACATATTTGTTTAATCTCTTTTCTTCCTACAAATAACAAAATAACCACTTACAACCAATAGGTGTCAGACACATACATACACTCTATATTACAAGCAATTTTGAGACTTATAAGTATGCAGATGATTGCAGGACTGAAGTCAGCAGAACTACATCAAAGGACATGGAAGCTCTAAATTTATATTTATCAGATATTCATTTTTTTGGAAAAAGGATTTAGGCCTAATTGCATTACCTAGGCCTCTGTTTAAATTGAAATATTTCAGCCTGTCTACAGGGTTCATTACTGATGCCTAGAGAACAGATACTGTGACCATGCTACCCAAGGGCAGATCCACTATGGACCCAAGTAAATATAGGCCCATCAGCCTTGCTAGCCTTATATGTAAAGCCATGGAACTTGAAAAAGGAATCTTGTGCGTGCTTCTATGACAATGGATATTGTTGCAGATGACAAAATCAGATGTACAGTTACTGACTTTATGCACCCATTGTTGCTAGAATGCTTCAAATGTATATTGTGTATACATTTGCTATTGTGTAGTTAACTATATATTTTGTACATATAATTTATTATGTTTGGAATCTGTTTTAATATTTTCCTTCCATATTAACATTGAATAAACATAATTTACTCTGGATCTGAGTCATGGCTAAAAGGCAATTTAAGTGAACTGGACCCAAATTAATCAGTTCCGTTTTTGTGAATGGCAGGTCTTGTGTCCTGAACCAAATGAGTTTCTTTGAAAAGATTACAGAGGCTGTAGACAGTGGGCATTCCTTGCATATTACTTATCTGAACCTGGCTAAGGCTTTTGACATTATTCCCCATGCTAGCATTATCGAAAAAAAAAATGTAATGTAAACCCTTGTGTTGCCCATTCAATTGAAATTTGACTTTCCCACAGATTCTAAGTTGGGAAAACTGTTAGTGCTATCTCTGAATGAAAAATTGTAACTGGTATGATACCACAAGGATCAGTGCTGGGCCATCTCATGTTTGCCATTTATTTTTCAGATATAGCAACCAATATCCTAGAAGTATGCTTGACCAAGTTTGCTGATGACTGCAACCAGGGCACTATTAACTGCTCATCCACTGACACTTAATGGTTTCACAAGGGTTATCATATGCATATACCTATTGCACAGAAAACAGTCTCAAGCTAAATTCTAAAAATTGCACTATTGTGGCATTTGGCAAAAACCTGCTCCCACCTCTTGCAATATAAATTGTATTTCTTTACAAACAGGCATGGCTATAAATGACCTGAGTACTTTGATGGACAACTGTCTCTCACTCAGTCATCATCTTTTCACCATAGTCAGGAATTTTTTTTATCTGGTGCAGTTAGTTTCTAAGGAAATATCTTCAACATTCACAGAAATCATTGTACCAATGTACTCTTTCATTATCAGATCCCTAAATGAATAAAACTCCCAATTTGGTATGCACAAATCCAGGCCACAGCATTTTCTTAAAGCCTTCAACTATGCTGACAGATGACCATGCCTCTCATACACAATAGCCTACCAGCTGCTCTGAACTGACATATGTCTCACTTCTTGAGCCATGAAAGACCCAATCCCATTTGACCTCCCATTTCTTTGCAAAACAAGTGCCTCTGCAAACATTTGCACTAGGAACCTAACTCTGCACCAATAAATAAACAAGCAAAACTCACTAAAGAGTAGTTCTTAAGTCACCTAGCCTGTGGGATAAGTTACCTCTACAGGTCAAGCAAAGTACTACTATGTCTACCTTTACAGCAATTCTTGTTGCTTGGATAGTTACACACAGGCTCATACGAGGGTTATATATATATAAATAACTGCTCTATTATGGAGGTGAGAACTATGAGTTTGAGAACTATGAGAACTAGAGTGCTCAAAATGGTGGCAAGGAGATTTGTGTCCATTTAAATTGCACATAGCAAGGCATCTTATGATCCCCGTGATCACTTGTCTATGTTCCTAAGAGCAATGTCATTTTGTTTTATAAAATCAGTGTTTATAACACTAGAAATACATTTGCAGATATTGGGATATTAGTAAATAACAACATTAGTTTCAAGAAAAATGCAGTGTGTGTAAAAGCAAAACTGTAAGGCAAATGGGGCTATTGCTCATAGTACTTAAGAGAAGAAGTTCTAATTTATTAAATAATTTAAAATCATTTGAAAGACACTTGTCCACCCAATCACAGAACATAACTCTTTATTTGATAGGTATACCTTGATATATTCAAACCATTTAGAACTTGTTCAAATAAGATTTTCAAAGCACATTCCATGTATAAAAGACTTGGAATTCAGTACAAGCTAAAACAGATTGACCCTATACAGTGTACATTACAGATTCATAAATGGAAAACTACATTTGGCCTGTGAAGCCATAAATAATTAATCTTGAAGAGTTGCCTTAGGTCTAGACCAGTATGTTAGTACAGACACAAAATCAGACCACTTGAAATGTTGTGCTTACTATAATAACACCAGAACTTTGTGTGAGTGTGTGTGTGTGTGTGTGTGTGTGTGTGGGGGGGGGGTTATCACTCAGCAGATATCTTGTTTATGGAACAAGATCTCTCTTGCAGGCAGGAGCTATGCCTCATTTCATAATTTCAAGTCAACTATGTTGGACTAATTAGAACCCAAAAACATATCTACTACTTACAGAAGTCTGTTTCTTGAAGGCCTTCTGGCTCATAATCAGTAAGGGCTAAACTATGAAATAATGATACTAATGTATAACAAAATAAGACAGGCAAATGCTAGAATGACCAAGAGAACCATAAAATAGTTTGTATTTTGATTTCTGAAAACTATTTTACAGTAATACGCACCTGGTTGCTGTTATTGATGACTATGTACTGACATCACACCATTATTTATATATTTTGTGGGAACTGAATTTACATAATTTACACCTGACTGTATAATGATATATTTGTATTATTTAAACCAGGTATTAATTTTGGTAAGAATTCTACTACATGTCGCAGTTTAAGCCAAGACGATATGATACAGTTATTTGTTACTTTCATAGAATTAGTACTTTCTGCAGTCAAACCTGCAGCTGTTACTGTACTTGATTAACTAGTTTGTACTTTTTGGAATAATAATGATTATTATGATAAATGACAGATACATTTTTCACCAGGCGCAGTTGTTTTCTGAAGTTTTGCCATGACGGGTGGTGATTTAAGAAATGGATGTAACTGTGAATTCAATTTTGATACTTATCCAGGAAGTAGCAGTTCTGAAGAAATATTAATTGACAAGCCAATCTGCAATGCCTATAATGTCCAACAGAGTTGTAAATAAGACTTCTTACTTAAAAGTTATTACATCTATTCATCTGCCACCTAATACAAAAATGTCAATAATATTTTCTTTTACAAGTAATCTGAAAGTAACACACATGTGCAACTGTTATTTGAATTAACAAACGCTTCATTTGGCAATTTTATTTTTATTTGTATGTATGAAGCACTGCAGATTGTGTTTATACTGGAGAGAAATATTGGACATGTCTGTATTAGGGCTAAAGGGCATTTTTATCGTGACAAAAAATGAGTTATTTATTTAGCTAAGTGTTTCCAATGTGATGCATTCTCCATTGGGAAGAGTAAAATAAAATTAAATGAATGAATTTATTGACATTTTTATAATATTGGCAAGAAAAAAAATTACTAATGCCCTCTTTAGGCATGTTTCCATTTACCCAGACCACTGTTTCAAGTTTCTAGTTTTGGAGAAGGTGGAAAAAACCCGGGGGGGGGTAGGCTCATCGGGATTGATATTGGAGAACAAGGAATTGTGACAGCTCTATCTTAATGCAGGGAATTACCCTGGGTTAAATGACAATTTATCATTTTCTTGTATTCTTAACTTAGAAAGGTATCAAATATAAAATATTCGTGTTTGTAATTCTTACTGGATTTTATTTATATATGTATATGTCATATGTTTCAGAATAGTAATTCTTTTTAACTAATATTGAACATGTTTTGATTGGTAATATCTGGTTTTTGTGACTAAGGATGCTTTTTAAGTTACTGGCTCACTTTATCTTATTTAAACAACAAGAATATCTAACATTGGTTAATTCAGATCATGTGGCTTTTTCTACTTTTTAAAGGGATGGAAATGTTTGCTTTTAATATTTTGATGAAGTCCCTGGTTTAGGAACGAAAGTGCCTTTTTTTTTCATTAAAAGTTTATCCTTCTGTGGCTTATTATGGGCCACCTGGCTTTTTTGAGTGGTACTAGTTTAACAAGTTTTGCCTTGGAGAGCTTGTGGGGATTTTTGGTACATAGAAAGTTGTTAGAATAACAGGATTTGTATTAGCATGCATTTTTCTGAAGGATATGATGTCTGAAATATAAATGTAGGTCACTATTTAATGACTTCACTCCTTGGTGAGTTAGCAGAAAACCACAAATGTTATGAGGAACAAACTAAAAATTTCAGGAAAAAATGTGTAGAGTTGAGAGGTATGGGCCCTCACAGAGAACAGTCACATGGGTGAAGCCACATGCTAATCTGGCAGTCTGGGAAGTGGTTAAAGCTAATTAGCCATATTCTCTTCCCCAGAAATGTCAGCAACTCCTGACTTGCTCAGCTGAGTGATTCAGAGAATCACAAAGCCAAGTAAAATTTTAATCTATGAGGAAAAACTAACTGCTGTAAAACCACGATAGTCACCCATTCACTTTTATGAGAGTACTGGAGATGTTATAAGTTCAGCAAAGACATGCGAGTTGGGAGTGTTAGTAGGTAGATGTTTTTGTGCTTGTCTGTAGGAATATGACTGAGGATATATGAATGTGTGTGTTGCATGTGATTATGTATGTGCATGTGTGTGCATGTGTGTGTGTGTGTTTGCGTGTGTGTGCGTGCATATGTGCATGTGTGTGTGTGTGTGTGTGTGTGTGTGTGTGTGTGTGTGTGTGTGTGTGTGTGTGTGTGTGTGTGTCTACACTGTGTGCTTACACCTCAGACGTACAGAATTCACAGTCTGAGTGTCTGCATATGTGAGTGCATGACTGAATGTGTTTGCATTTGTGCATGTGCTTGTTCATATTTGTGTATACAGGAACAGGAAGAACACAAGCTCCCTCAGGTGTGATGGCCCTAGTACTCAGTTCAGAGGCATGGTAATGAGCTGATAATGAGACCTTTCTCACTGTGGTCATACCTATCTCTGAATCATATTTTCTTGACAAAGTGCTAATTAACCAATGCACATTGCACAGTTAGTGTGAGCAGTGAGCATTTCTCTGAATCTTAGGGATATTACTTAGTGATCACCCAGTCCTTAAATGTTGACCAATTCCTGAAATGAGATAATGTCCTCCTCTAGATGTATGAACAACAAAGCTGCTCTTTGCTAAAAAAAATGTTAACGGCAGCTGTCTAAGTCTCCCCCTGTGGGCATCAAGCATGATCCTGCCTTTAGAGGTGACAGCAAAGATGTTATTATTAATATTTGACATGGTAAAGCCCCCAGTAATTAGACATCCTTTCCCCTCGTATTATTTTCTCACCATTTTCATCATCATGAGAAATTCTTTACCAGCGCTATGGACACAGCTGGAGTGCTGAAGTGCTTTGTGTGTGGTATAGCTGTAGCAGATCACTTGTTACATCGGTATTGTTGCAAGCAATTTGCTACAATTTCAGTGCAGATGAGAGTTATTTTTGGGAGGGGCCCCTCAAGTCCTCAACTTGGAGAGGACTGTTTTTTTATTGCCAACTTAGAATTGGGGGGGTATTGCAATTCAAGTGACTGCACAGGGCACCAGGTAACACAGCTGTAGTTCTGTCTTTCATTATACAGTTGGCAACATTTCCTCTTCCTTCCTTCCCCTCCTATACAATATATATCTATTCCCACACCAGCCAGATGGATGGCAGACAGTGCAATGCAGCATAAGGGAGATGCTGCACTCATGTGTGTGTAATCCTTAGGATCAAATGTTACATCTAGGTCTCTTCTGCTTACGATAGTGGTAGCTCAGGTGAATGCAAAAAATTCCATGGCACATAATGAAAACTGTAAGGGAAGTTCCCCAATTTCCTGGCCAAATTTCCCCTACTGGTATAGGTACACCATTGGGTCTTGCTTGAAAAGAAGCCCCAGACCTAGTGGGACTAACCCAGTCAATGAAGGATAAATAAATAATAAATAAATTCCTGGCATATTTACCTTCCAGGTATATGAGTCGTTCAGTTTTTCCTGGTTAGGGTTGCCAAGCGGAACTCCGGTCCGCTAATGATTGACAGTGGATTTTTACCATGCCGAGTTGCCAGCCTTACACCCAACCTTCAAAGAAGGAGCACCCATTCATGCACGCACCTACCTGCATGTCATTAAATGTCACTCAACTGTGGGGAGGACATACAGACACCACACAGAAGGCGCTCCAGCTGAGAATCGAATGGGAGAACCTCTTGCTGTGAGGGGACAACACTAACCTCTGCACCACCGTGGCCGGCTAAAATATTTGTCATATTTCTGTAATTTACATAATATCAGGACACTTTCTGCTATCCAGACTTAATGGTCAGGCAGAATTTTGCCTAGACATAGATACTTTGGGGTTTGGAGCTGTTATAATAGTTAAGGTGGTTACTTCACATATAAGAGGTGCAGGGTTTCATTCTCACCAAGGGGAAACTGGCTAAGCTTAAAATGGCCAAAAAGGCCAGCTACCCTGGTACTTACCTATGAACAATTGAACCTCTGGTACAGCTATTACAGAGTTAATAATAGAAAGTAAATAGCTTTAAAATGATGCATAAAGTTTTACTACATGGAGTCCCCGGGTTAAGGATGAGATCCATTTTTTAGCCTGTCCTTAAGTCAAATTTGTATGTAAATCAAAACACGTACATATGGTTCTTATTAAATATCACTTAATGAAATGTTTGCCTCAGCCTAGTATTTATTTTACTTTTCTTTGCATAGAAAACACTTTAGAAACACTTCCAAATAAAAAAAAAAAATATTAAACACAATACTGTATACTGTAGTAGTAACAATAATAATAATACTGTAAGTACAGTGTAATAACACTACAGTAACTATGTTCATACACTGAAGTAGAGTATTGCACTATAAAAACATTAAAGAAACAGTTCTTAAAAATTTAAATGGAATAAAAAGAAAAAGGATAACAATTACTGCAAAGGTTAACACTCATTTGTGAGTTACAGTAAACTTTTTAATAAGGTTATTAATTGGATGATGCAGAAAATATGGACCTATTGTTAGAGAGAATGGGCCAGGTAGTGCAGAGTCAGGGTTTGATTCTGCTGCTGGACACAGGGTGTTTACTGCTGGAGTCAGTTTCTTGAAGTAAGCATCAAGGGAGGTGTGTACTGAGCTTTTCGTTTTCTCATCAAAAATGTCCTTATAGCAGCCTAGGGCCTCAGAACTGTACGGTAAACTTCGGCAAACCTCTCTGTATTAGGATCTTGCTCTTCTAACTTTGCCATTCCTGCTTCAATGAGATGAAAGGCTTCAGCTAACTCTTTTTCAAAATATTTTTTGATTTTGGAGTTTCTAAGTCCCTGTTTTCTTCCTCAAATGCTGCTCCTTTTCCATAAGGTCTTCACTGGTCAGTTCTTTTCCATGGGAGTCAAGTTACTCTGTGATATCCATGTCAGTGATGTCTAACTGCAGTTGATTGCCAATGTCAACCACAGCTTGCCTAGCTTCAGCAATGTCATCATATGTAGACGTCTGTAAAGCAGGCGCAAATTGTGGGGGGCAATTTGTTCCACACTCCATTCATATTTGTCTGCTTTACTTCATCCCAAGAATCAACAATATTTTTGATGGCATCATAGATGTTATAATTCTTCCAGAACTCCCTTAAGGTCATTGCACTATCTTGGGTATCCCTAACTGCTTGTGAGAAGGTCCTCCGTAGATAGTAGGCCTTAAGTGAGGCTATTACTCCCTGATCCATTGGCTGAAGTAGCGATGTGGTGTTGCGGGAGATAAAAATACAATCTTTACATTGGAGATCAAGTCATCTAAACTGTTTGGATGTCCAGGTTCATTGTCAAGTAGAAGGAGAATTTTGAAAGAAATGTTTTTGGCCAAGCAATAACTTTGAACAGCAGAAACAAAATGGTTCAAGAACCAATCTTCAAAGACAGCAATTGTAACCCAAGCATTTGCATTTGCCTTCCAAATAAAAGGAAGAGGTGCCTTAATAACATGCTGTTGTGCCCTCAGATTTAAGGAACGATACACAAACAAGGGCTTCAACTTAAAATCCCCAGAAGTGTTACCCCCAAACAATAACGTTAGCCTATCTTTTGCTGCCTTATGCCATGCTGCACTTTTTTCCTCTTTTCCTCTTTTGAAATGTAGTTTTTTTCATGCATTTTCTTCCAAAATAAGCCAGTCTTTTCTACATTAAATATCTGCTCTGGCAAATAACCTCCCTCTTCAATAATTATTCCAACATTTTAGGAAAATCCCTTGTAGTACTTACATCGGCACTCGCCTCTTCACCTTGAGTTTTAATGTTAAGTAAATGAACCCTTATTTTAAAGCAATGGAACCAGCCCCTACTCACAAAAAATTGCTCGTCACACCTGCCTGCACTTGCTGCTCAAGCAGCTTTTTTGCACTAATGAAAGACTAATGAGGATATTCCTCTGATTTTTTTCTTTGATCCAAATTAGCAATATCCTTTCCATCTCAATAATTAAGCCACTGCATTGCTTTGTAATAATTGTAGCTTACATCGGGGCATGGACTTTCATGTGATTCATTATTCTTGCTTTGTCTTTTAAAATTGTTCCGATAATTGACCGGTTATAGCCTAATGCATTTCCAATGGCAGATGGTGCTTCACCTCTCCCAGATCTCTTTATTATGTCCACTTTATTTTCCAGGGTGATTGCTTTCCTTCTCTTTGGCACATCACCAACACGTGCATTGGATTTATGTTTTGGAGGCATGGGCCGTAACGTCACCAATGCGGAAGTTCACAGAAGTGTCTGGCTGCAGTACAGTAGAGAACAAATGCGGAGCAACACAGAATAAACATACAGTACAGTACTGGAGTCTGCAGCCAGACACTTCTCAGGCCTGATTGGTCAATACTACCACTGTCTACATCTAATTAACATTTCAAGTCAGCTGATTCAGAGCAGTATTTAACACACATTCCCTTGCTTTATACAAATAACAGTACATAAAAATGCAATACAGTACAGTACAGTACAATAGAATGTTCCATAAAAATATGTTAAACGCACCTCTTTTTAAGCTTCATTTCAAATTTCTGTACTACAGGCATCTCCTACAAATGTTTCCCAGTCTTTTCTGAACTCTCAGACCTTTGCCAGACCCCCTTCTGTCACCTAGACCCCAGAAAGTCAGAAGGTAATTTGCCCATTCTACTGTACAGTACATTACAGTAACTGCTTCAGTACTGTGTACTGTACAAGGCAGCAGTCTTGACCAATCAGATCGCCAGCACAGTGATCTCTTAACCAATCAGATATCTTGTTTTCCGGGAAAGCAGAAGTAACTGCTCTAACAACAAATGCGAGCAGCTTCACGAAAGGGAAAACAGGGAGATGAAAAGTACATACAGCAGTACTCTATTTTAAGGTACAGAAACATTTTTGAAACATTAATAATGATTTTTACTTATTTCAATGTTATTTCTGACATTGCGGCAGCCGTTCATATCTATGGGTTGTCCGTATGTCAGATGTTCATAACCCGGCGACTGCCTGTATCCTAAAAACATGCCTGCCATACTTCAATTCACCATACTGCCTGGTGCATGGCTCTATAAACAGTTCAAGGAATGTATAATTTACTCAAAAGTGCATTAACTGTATACATACATCATGTCAAGAGCATTGATGTACACAACAACCAATGTTTGTCACAAATAACTACAAGGTTGTTGAATATTTTGGCAAGGAGTATTCTAAAACACAAAAAAATGAATGACCTCAGGGCAAGAATGGTCAGAGTTGCATGGGTATCTGGCTTTATGGAGGCTTGTCCCTCTGTAAAAATACTAAATTTCAGAGTTTTTTTAAACATTACTTTATGATTTCATTCTTGGAGGCACTAGGATTGCACCCTCGACATAAAGGCATGAATATTGATGAGGGTGGTTTTGAAGAATTTTGTTTCAATAATAGTGATCAGATATTGACTTATCAGTAGCCTGCACCAGTGGTGCAGAGGGACAGAGTCCTGACTACAGCCCAGGCAACCCACATTCATTTGGCAGATTGGGCACTTGACAGTGCAGGTAAGGAAGAATGGATGTGCCCATCCTGGCATGGAGAGTACATGCATTTTGATGAACCATTGCTACTGATCCTCAGTGGAGGCAGGGGATATATGGGAGGTGCTGTCTGCAGGGGCAGGGCAATGACTGAGTCACATGCACAGGAGTAGACAATAAGCAGCAGAGCCCATTGCATGCCACTCTCTGAGATGATACAATTTCATGCAAATGGGTAGGATTAGACCTTAGAGAGAAAAACACTTTCTCAACAGCAGTGGGCTACTGCCACAGATAGCCCTGATCTCTTTACTAGCCCTGAGCATGTGTCAGAGTTAATCTAGGGGTGCCAATGTTGGGTTTAGTAGAGCTGGTGAACAATGAGAGGAGGGCCTGTGAGAAGCTATTGGTCAGCTATGGGGAAAAAAAACTTCCACCTATCAGTTCAACACTGATGAGTTCTGCTGTGATACATGATGTTAAAACTGGTCACTTTCCCAATGCCACTTCCTGAGACAGAAAGCTCTGCAGAAAGAAATGTCCAGATTTCCCTTCTTTCCCAAGGTAAGATGAAATATTTCTGATTTATGATTCTCAAAGTCTTACAATATTTGCCATGCTCTTTTCTTTGTGGAAGTGTGGAAAAAATGCATTAAAACACATTACAAAGTTTTGTAGCATCACAAAACAGAGCTTTTACTGAATAGGCTGTAGCAGCTAGTTTTGGTGAAACTAGCATCGAGGAACTGTCCTATAGCTATGGTAACAGTAACTGTAACATTACATATTAATAAGGTAGGATTACTGAGCACCCTTTATCAATGCCATTTGATTACATTCGTACTATTCAACCATAAAACTGCAAGAAAAAAAACCCTGCTTTCTTTGCATTTGCAGTCCTTTGATGTAAAAAGGAAAAATAACATTAAATGGGTTAAAGTAGGAAATACCATATCAATGAGTTCCAACCCTCACCCTCTACTCTAAACCCTATCATCACATTATCCTTAAGCACCCACATCTTATTCACAACATAAAAACAGCATATCACTATAGTGAGAAAGACAATGATAGTAGGATCTGCTGTTGGTATTATAAGGTCACTGTCACTCAATACTCATGTAACAATAAATATTCACTTAAACAGAGAAAAATATGGGTGGAGTAAGGAGTGCATCATTAAACTGCCAGTGCTGTATTATAATAGTGTCCTGGAGAATGTGTTGAATTAGCTACATTATAATGACCTAGTGAGTGAAGATATGGCTACTGTAAAGCTACCCTTACAGGCTACTGCCCTACTGTTCAATATTTTACTTTGCCTGCCTATCTGTAAAACAGATACATATTCATATAACACACACACACACACACATACACACACACACACACACACACACACACACACACACACACACACACACACACACACTTATGCATCTCTGAGTTGTGAAAAACAACAGAATGATTTAGAATTTTAATATCTTTTGTAAATGTATTTCTGATCATTTCTAACTGCTTCTAATATTTTCAGTCAGATATAATTCTTAATCTGTGTTCCAAACTGGCTAACATTTCATGCTTGGATCTAAACTCACAAATGTGTTAACATCTACTATATGAGTAAGGAGTTCAGTATATTTTTATTTAAACAGTATACACATTCATTAAATATAAGCAAGCATGCTTCCTTTTTCAAAAATAAATACAAATGTTTCACTTTTTGATTGGTTTACTTTAATTACAGCACCAAAATCATTTTCCAAGTCTACTTTACAAGATATAAAACTGTGTTCAAAATGTGGTTAAAATAAGGGCTGCCTGATGTGCTATATCTAGAGATATTCTGTTTTCCTTCTAATTGACTTTCTGACTTCAGTTACCATGATAACATACAGCAACTGTCCAAGCTGTCTGCAGAATGATTACTGTTGCATTCACAGTCCTGTGGTCTTTAGCTATTATTAGAATATCAAAATCAGCAAGGTCACAGTGCAACCAAGGTACTGAAGGAAGAGAACTAGCATTATGCATGTCATCTCCCAGATAAAATGCTTTATACCACACTATCACATTACCACATCCCTTTTTTAATGCCAAGCAAAATGGCTAACAGGAAAGAGATGATAAAGTGCTTACTTTGCCAGATCAATACCCTCGCTGCTTCATTACACTAACTTAAAAATATGCTAGCCAGGTTAGATAATTTACTGATAAACAGCAAAAAGAAAGGCATGTAGTGTCTTACCTCTACAAGCAATAATATATACAGGAGATACATCTTCCACTAATGGATGCATTCAGTTTTAACAATGGCTACCTTTGCAACAGAATACAACACATAATTTCTATTATTTTGTTCAGATTTTCTTCATGTCTAAATTCACCAGAAACTTTGATGTCTCGGTTCGGTTCAAAATTATTGCCCGAATTAGACAGCCTTTCAAAGTCATAGTGATAGATATAAATCACCGAGAGAATCTCTCCTCATATCTCAAAAGGAAAACATTTTCAGTGAAACTGCTATTTTTGCCTATAAAAAGGGAGTACATGATACATTTGTTGAAAATATTGGTGCAGTGTATCATGTTTATTATCAGTGCGTTAACAATGTCCCTTAGGTTCTGGTTTTCTTAACTGAGCTTGTATGTACCTTTTTGAGTGAATATGTCCAACAAAATTATAATGTGTGTACACTGACCACAGAAAAATAGCAACAGGTGATGAAAGTGATCATTTGCCATTGTCCCTGTTCTTATCTGCTGGTGAGGGCACCTGAACTGCACTAGTGTCCAGCTTCTTCACCAGTCTTTTTGGTTTCTTTTCCCTCTGGGTTGCTCGAGCCTCCTTTGTTGTATGAAGTTATGAACTGAAACCAATACAGTTAACATTTTCAGACAAACTTAATACCACTCTACTGTTCCCTTCCTTAAAGAAAAAAAAGCTGATTCATTGAGGTTCAAGCTTAGACTAAAACCTAGTTCTGCGTACCAATCATCAGATGAGGTCTAACAACTAAAATAAGGTTCTAAGATTGAGGTGCACTAAAATAATTACTTATTTTATGCAGCTATACTAAATAATAAAAGGAAAAAAGCTCTTTTTCTTATTATACTAAATATTTAATTGTTTTATACAGTGTACCAAATTAAAAAAGCAAAAAAATCTGTCAGACTGTCATTACACTAAAATATTTAGATGTACCAAATAATAAAAGCAAAAATAAAATGTGTCAGACTGCTTCATCTAAAAATATACTATATTGACCGAATAAAAAGAAAATGAATAAATAAATCAACAAATATGAAAATATAAATAAAACACTTCATACATTTAGGAACTGCTTTAATGAATCATGACCAGAAATCTAGTACATTTGGTAAAAAAAAATGCACATATTTCCCTGATCTTCAACCACAGCACTGCAGTCCAGTTACCCTTATACATTTCCATGGTTTTCAGTTTAAAACACAATGAAATTGTTTTTCTTCTTCAGTATTTTGAAAGATGTGCACACTAGGGCTATATGATGTGTGGCAACCTTGTCTACATGTCCCTTGTGAGCAAAATACGCAAAGCTTTACTTGCATGTGGCATGATTCAAACCCTAAAACCCTGAAATCCAATCAACAGTAAATACAAACACCAAGATAAAGTTTATTCTACCAGTAAAGGCTGAAATAGGTCAAAAGCAGTCCAGCTAGGCTGAACCAAAATCACGTACATCAAGCCTGGTCAAACAGGACAATGCACTTCAGCTTCTCCAAATTCAAATCATCATAGGAAAAATCCAGTACCACTTCTTTACAAGCTATATGTCCGCTCAAGACCCTTGTAACCCCCAATATGCATTTAAGTGTAATGGAAATACTGAAACTCTAACCATTCAGCTAAATACCATATTCATAGACAACTGTAGTTACCTCACTACTAACTGGGAATCATATATGACACCAAATGTGCAGGGACAGAGATTCCTGGATTCTGTGAACACGGACTCCATAGGCCAGCTTGTCAATACACTGACCAGGGGCACAAACATACTGGACATGGTTCTCACTAATATGGGAGAGTGCTGCACAACCCTAGTGTAATGCCCTCTCTGGCAAGGCCAGACCACAAAACGGTCTCCTTTGAAGTAAAAATAAAACCTGCAACTCCAGCTAATCCTGAAATATTCAGGAAGGCTAACTTGCTACTGTTAAGTGATAACCTGGCAAAATTTCTAGCCCCCTCAAACACTGAAAACATTTATGCCTATGTGGAACTGTTGATAGAAACCCTAAACAGGCATGTTAATAACTGCACAGAGGCAGCTGTACACACCAGGAATAAGTACAGAATTAATTCAAAAAACAAGCTACCTTGGTGGAATCACAACTTCAAAATAAGCCGTATAACAGAAGGAAGAAAATTATGGCAAAAATTAGGAGGCATAGTACCCAGCAGGATAAAAGCACTCTCATCAAATTTTACAAACTCAGAGAACAAATAAAGTTTGCCATAAGTCAAATTTGAGGTAAATGTGGCCTCTCAGGCCATGGACAACCACAAGACATTATTTAGCTATATCTGCAGTCACAAAGGCAATGCAAAATTGTGTGCAGAGCTCACTGCAAATGGAACCACCTATACTGAGGTGGCAGACAAATTCAGTTCTAAATTTACCCTTCTCTCTCCTCAGCCTCCCCTCAGGAAAAACCATCAAATAAAACTCCTCTACTATTACTAGGGATCAGGCTCTTAATGTTCTCTCTAAGACCAAGCACAATGAGCCCAGACAATATCCCAGGATGCCTTCTAAATAGCATGAAACATGACATAACAAGGTACCTGGAATCAGTATTTAACCATAGCTCCTCCAAACAGGTTTCATGCCTCATGAATGGAGAACAGCAACATTCATTCTCTTGCACAAAGTTGGGCCATCTACAAACCCTGGAAACTACATACCCATAAATCTCATTAGTCTCATATGGAAAGCTATGAAAAGTATTGCTGTGAAAATGATCAACAACGACATAGAAAACCACCACACATTGCAGCCAACCCATTTTAATTTCATCAAGGGCAGGGCATACCTACTCAACCCGGTGGACTTTTTTGAGAAGGTCACCAAAGTAATGGATGAGGGCAAAATGGTTCACACTGCCTACCTTGACCTCGCCAAGGCATTTGACACAATACCCCATTCTGGTATTGTTGACAAATTCAGGAGGTTAGGTACAAACCTGTATGTCACCCAGTGGATAGCTAACTGTCTGACAGACAGGACCCAGAAAGTTAGAATTGGGGAGTCCATCTCTAAAAAGAGGCCAGTCACAAGTAAAGTCCCTCAGGGATCAATCCTAGGACTGCTTCTTTTTGGCATTTACTTCTCTGACATCAAGGCTAATGGCAAGGACCTCTGGCTGACTAAATATTCAGATGATTAAAAATTAGGAGCTGTCAGTGAATTGCCCTCCAATACAAATGTTCTCCAGGAAAGGCTGACACAGACAAACAACTGGTATCAGAGACATGGACTAAAACTAAATGCTAAGAAATGCGTAATAGTATCCTTCTGGAAGTCATCCATCCCTGGTAACTATCATATTGACAACACACCCCTAAGAGTTGACACAGTAGTCAGGGACTTGGGGACACACACAGACATTAATCTAGCCTTTGACCATCACGTGTCTACAGTAGTGAGGAAATCATTCTATGTTGTACAATTTATAAACTAAGGTATGGCATCTAGGTCCAAGGAAGTCATTGTTCCACTGTATTCCGCAGTCGTCAGATCTATCATAGATCTATCATTCTGGTTGGAGAGTGAGTGTCTGTGCCTAATGTACCTGACTGGTCTGGTTGCTATTCGAGGCATCTACCAGAAAAAGGCTACAAGCCTGCAGACCCTTGCATCATCAGGGGCAAGACTGTAGTTCACCAAACAGGCCATGGCCTGATTCACTTCTTGGGACTGGTGCTAACATTTCGCTTCTAGTGAGAGAAGAAGCAAAAGAGTATTGTATCTCAACAGAGGGAAGCTGCGGTGAGACCATCATTGGTAGTAGCCAGGCAGTAGCCATTCATGTGACTCCTCTCTTTTCATCATTCTTGACAAGCTAATTCTTTATTTTTCAGTAGGTACTGCTTGATTTCTTTCTAACTTCAGAATATCTGCCTAAATACTTCATCCTTAAATTTTCAGGGTCTACATTTTAGTTTCCCCTCAAGTGTTTGGCAGTGCTCTGTACAAACTCAGACACGTTGACTGATATTTTTCCTGTAAAAGGAATATATAAGGAAAGAACTCCAGTACTTAGTAATAATGACCATCCCTCCTGGCATGTCTAAAGGTCAGTTCTCTGTGCTTTCTCCTATTAACCTGGTGAAACTGGGCATTCTGAGGCAGTGTAGAAACTGCCTCATGTACACAGACAACCCTCTCCTCTTACCTCTCAACACTCAGACTTGTGAGAGATGCACTTATATATCCAAACTGAAAGCTATGCACTCTCAAGCCAAGACTGGAATAGCTGGTCAATAGGAGAAGGTCAACACCTGCACCACACCACATGCAATACATAGCCCTCCAGAGCACCCACCATCACAGCTCTCACATAAAAACACAAACCACATACCCACCTTCACGGAGGCTCTCAATGGAAATCTACCCAAACAGCACAGACCTCCAAGGCAGAAATGCACTCGACCACCGCAACACAGCACAAACCACAAGACACATAGCTCCCATACACAGTGTGCCCCTCAGCCTAAGCCCCTAAGGAAAAATGGCTTGCCCAATACACTAATCATAGGTGACTCAATAGTGAGGCACACTGATGTCCCACTCACTAGGTTGAATAAGGAGAAGGTAACAGTCAGCTGTCTATCAGGTGCCAGAATCCAACACATAACACATGCAGTCAGGTCACTCCACAACAAGTACAAGTATAACTCTGTCACTGTCCATGTGGGTGTAAATGACCTGAGATGCACCCCCCTGGACTACATGAAAAAAGACATGGAGGAGCTCTCAGATTATGTGGCCCAGGCAGGTATGGCCCTAGCCCTGAGCAGCATCCTACCGTCACCCAGAATTATACCACCGTACAAGCAGAAAATGACTGACTTCAACAACTGGTTAAGTTTCTGGTGTCACTCTAAGGGGATCCAGTATCTGTCTGCTTGGGATGACATGATTGACAGACCTTGATGCTTTGCCAGAGATGGCCTACATCTGTCACCCCTGGGTTTCAAGGAGCTAGCTAAGGCTCTTGCCACCCCTATAGTGCCTTTTTTACGTGATGTTCCAAAGACCAAATTACCACCGTAACAGCTATAAATAAATGTAATCTGAGTCATGCTGTTCAATGCCAGAAGTCTAAATCTCAAAATGCACTTGCTCAAAGCACTCCTCAAAATGGAGAACATTGACATTTGTGCTGTAACGGAGACCTGGTTTAAAGCAGCAAAAAGCACCCCTGTGATACCAGGCTATAACTCATTCCACACCTTTCGACCTCAGAACATGGACTGTAGCTCCAAAAGCAGTGGCTTCTCCATATTCATAAAGGATATGCACACCTCCAGACTAGTAGCTCAGCATAACGCATCTGAGATACTTCAGGTACAACTAACATTAGGTAAGGGTCCCTGGGTTTCAAGGAACTGGCTAAGGCTCTTGCCACCCCTATAGTGCCTTTTTTACGTGATGTTCCAAAGACCAAATTACCACCGTAACAGCTATAAATAAATGTAATCTGAGAGTCATGCTGTTCAATGCCAGAAGTCTAAATCTCAAAATGCACTTGCTCAAAGCACTCCTCAAAATGGAGAACATTGACATTTGTGCTGTAACGGAGACCTGGTTTAAAGCAGCAGAAAGCACCCCTGTGATACCAGGCTATAACTCATTCCACACCTTTCGACCTCAGAACATGGACTGTAGCTCCAAAAGCAGTGGCTTCTCCATATTCATAAAGGATATGCACACCTCCAGACTAGTAGCTCAGCATAACGCATCTGAGATACTTCAGGTACAACTAACATTAGGTAAGATGGTGATTCAGGTTGTAACCTGCTCTAGGTCCCCAGCCATATCCCAGCCATATCTCAAGATTCTCACTCCATGTTCCTAAGTGCCCTGGAAACTATTAGGGTCCACCCTAACACTGTCATACTAGGTGACTTCAACTACCCCTCCATCAACTGGGAAAACTACTCATGCACCAATACACTATCCCAAAGCTTCCTGGAATTCATCAATTCCAATGCCTTGGACCAGCTCATTCTTACCCCCACTAGAGGAAGCAACATCCTTGACCTGGTTATTACTAACTTGGGCAACCATTGCTTTACACCAATTGTCAATTCCTCCCTGGTTAGATCTGACCACAAACTAATCACCCTGGAAATCCACATCTCACCAACACACACCCCCGCAAAGGTAGCCACCATGAAAAATGTCTCCAAAACTAACTTTGGGCTCCTAAAAACAGAGGTGGCTAACTTCACTGCACCCATATCAATGGAAAACAGATGCATGATGGCCAAATCATACACCAATGCACTGTACGAACACGTACATAAATGCATGGAACTAGCCATACCCAACAGAACCAAGATGCTCTCCTCCAAAAAAAGGAAGCCAATCTGGTGGTCCTCTGCCATGAATAAACTCTGCAACAGAAGGAAAAAACTGTTGCAGAAAAAGGTGAAGTCCCAAGACTGGAAAAACTCCCTTATTAGCCTCAACAAAAGTTGAGATCCCTCATCAAAATCTCTAAAGCCAGTTATGAAAGCAGAATTGTGGCAGACACTAAAAACAACCACAAAGCCTTCTATGCAACTACGAAATCCCACGGAGACCTTACCAAGAGCCAACAAACCACACCGGGCTAATCTTAACGCAATTTATTAAGTCAAGCGTTTTCGCCACAACGCTGTTGTGGCTTCCTCAGAGACATTAAAACAAGTAAAAAAGACTCCATAAATAGTCAAATACAGGAAATGACATAGATTAAGATTCACTAAAGCAGGATATTACAAAACGCAGCAATGTCACATAAGTTAAACCAATTTAAACTCATATTCAAAATAAAAAATTTTTTTTTAAAAACAAAGCTGTCTACTCACATCTATCCCAAAAAAAATTTAAATTAAGTTGTGGTGTACCCCACAACTTCATTTGGAATAATTTACATAGGTTTACATTAAGTAATTAAAACAGTGCAGCATAAAAAAAAAAAAAAAAATATATATATATATATATATATATAAATAAAGTGAAATAGACAGTAGTATGCCTATCTTAAATAACTCCTTAGTTTCAAAACAGGGGAAATATTGCAATTGACATTAAGTCCAGGATGCCGAAAGGCATCTAGTCTCAATTGCCATTCCAATTCACGGTTCTCAAGTATCAACGAAAATGGGCCCCCCCGGATTTTTAATGGAACTTGGTCTATGGCCATGAAGTGGAAACTATGACCTGGGTTAAGGTCAATATGCTTAGCCAATACGTTATCACCTTTTCTGTTTTTAATAGCATACATGTGTTCGTATATCCGGTCACGGACCCTACGGTCCGTTTTACCGATGTAGGAACAACAATCACACAATGCTATATAAATTATTAACCTACTCTCACAATTTAAAGGGAAACAGATGGTATATTTCTTTTCCCTAATAGTGAAAGTTTCACCTGTTTTTACCCTATTGCACCAATTACAAAATCCGCAAGGGTACATACCTTTCTGTTTATTGAAACTATGTTGAGACATATCTCATTGCAGCAATTCCTTAAGATTACTAGCCCTTTTGAACACAAACACAGGAGAACTCCCCAATTTTTCCGCCAAAAAGGTATTATTGGCAATGAAATGCCAGTTTTTCCGTATAATAGATAAAATACCTTTAGAATTTTTACTAAAAGTTGTGACGAAGCTCAAAGCGAAGTCACGTTCTTCACCTGGTGAAGGTGACTTTACTATTATGTCAATGCTCGTGCTCGTAATGGGGGTACACCCAGGATCAGTAAGATACTGGGAGGTGGGGTGTGATTGAGCCAATAGAGGTTTATAAATGCCATTAACCCTTTTGAAATCAACCTCTTGAATCAAGTCATTCAGTAGTGAAGCAGGATAACCACGATTTGTGAACATTTCCCTCAAAAGTTCACATTCTTTCCTGAAGTCTCCAATCGTACTGCACATTCTCCCTGCCCTTACCAACTGTCCTTTTACTATAGAACGTTTTTGTTGGTACAGATGGAAACTGGAATAGTGCAGGAAGGAGTTGCAGTTCGTTAGTTTCCTATACACAGTTGATGTAATAACCTTGTTTTTTACATCCTTCACTAACTTGACATCAAGATAGTCTATCTCAAATAAAGAGAAATTAGATGTAAATTTCAAGAATTCTGTTGTTGAATTCAATGAAATTACAAAAGCTTCAGCCTCTAGTTTACAACCTTTAAACATGATGAAGATGTCATCGAGGAATCTGGTATAATATTTCACAAAGCTCATCAATTCAGGTGCCTTGTGTAAGAAGTTAATCTCCCAGAAACCCATAAAATAGTTGGCAACACTCGCCCCACAGGGCGAGCCCATAGCGACACCTTGTTTTTGGAGAAAGTAATCACCATTAAAGATGAAGTAATTAGAAGAAAGAACTATATCCAGTAGTTTGGTTACCAGATCCACTTCCAACCTAGAGGCTCCGATATCTCTTAACAGGAGGCCTATCCACTCGATAGCCTCCTGATGTGGGATCGATGTATATAGATCTACCACGTCGATGGTCAAAAAATTGCATTCATCGTCAAAGGGTGTTGCATTAATGTTGTCTAAAAAAGACCAAGAGTCCTTACAAATACTAGAAATGGATTTAATGTATTTGGACAAAATGTTGTCAATAAGTTTGGAACACGGATACGTGATAGATGACCTCCCATCAATCAGAGCTCTCATAGGTGGATTGTTGATATCCTTGTGGATCTTGGGGATACCGAACATAACTGGAATTTTTGGTAAAGTGATATCAATATAATTAAATGTATCAATATCAATTTTCCTTTCAAGAAGTAAGTCATGGAAATAACCCCTAATCCTATGACATGCTCCATTAACCTCACTCATGGAAGACCTAATGTAAGCTGGAGAATTCAGAACATTTAACATTTTTTCATTATAAGTAGGGTCATCAAATAGTACAAGGCCACCTCCTTTATCCGGTTTAATCAGCCTTACCGGTAAACGGCAAAGGTCATCTAGGAGAGAAAGTTGTTCCTTAGTGATGTTAGTAGTCCCTCTATCAGCATAATATTGTGTGTTATTAAGTTGATGTCTAAAATCAACCTCACAAATACTCTTGAAAAGATGAAGGTGAGCATGAAGTGGGGGATTAAACACACTAGGTAATTTAAGGGATGTCATAGATGTATCTACATCATTATTAGAGGCTGATCTAGATATACCTAAATCATTGTTGAACAGTAGTTTTAAATTTAACTTACAGACAAAACATTTAAGCTCAATGATGTCCCTAGAAATATTACTCTGTCTACTAGGGACAAATGTGTTCCCATAAGCCAAGAGTTCAACCAGTTCATCATCCAATAGAATATCAGTGAAATTATAAATTTTAAAATCCCCTTTCCTATTGATGATTATCACCGGATATGTTATCTCGGGGGGTCGATCAAGTACACCTGGTTCATAGAGCAAGTGTACACCCAAGTCTGACCCTAGTTGTTCCTGTTCTTCCTCCTGTTGGTATAAGACCTGTTGTTGCGTTGGCCTAAAAAATGGTTGTTGTCAACCTTTTTTCTATTTGGGTTTGTATTGGGGTTAATAGACCCACCATTGTTACTCGAAAGGCCTCTGATTCTATTACTCCGTCTAGGGCCAATATCAACCTCACCAGTATTTATCTCCCCAATGGTGTCATCAACACCAGCATTATCATCTTCGGGGTCAGTCAGTCCAGTGTTGTTTACTACATTGGCAGACCTACTGTTAGTAAATTCTAATCTAGGGTATACACAATCACTTTGATAGGCAAGCCTATCTCTAGTCAATTTTTTAGATTTGTTGACTTTTAATTTAGATAACAATGCATCAATGCTCGTTAATGTGCGACTGTAATCATATTTGTACCTAAAAAAGTCCAAATCAGCTTTGATCTCATTGTCCAAGATGTTAATTTCTCCAATTAACAAATCAATGTATTTAACATAATGTTTAATAATCAACTCTAAAAGTTGTACCCCCTGCTGCTGAAAAAGAACTTTCAGATCTGAGAAAAAAGTCGGGTCCACCAATAAACCAGAAGGTGAGAAGTTGTTCCGCAGACCCTTAGGAACAAGATTCTCAGCAATACAGTGTTTAAAATATGCAGATTCAAGTTGCAATTTTTTCAACTTGAGTAGTTTAGCGTCAAAGATTTTCAGTTTGTCTGCCAAACCCTCATTGTTAACACTGCTCCGCTCACCACTGGCCGAGGGTGTTCCCTGTTGAACGAAAGAAAAAATGCCAGTGTTCGATATCCAGTCTGTAAGATTAGGTATGCCATTGCTGCCAGTCGCCAAACCAGCATGTAAAGTAGAAGCTGCAAAAACAGGAGCGTCAGGTCTAACATTCAAAGCACCATCATTTCTGTTGTTTACAACGGCGGTGGAATAACTTAACGGACATCCTGTTCCAGCAACGAGACCTGTTCCACCACTAGTGCGTGGCACAGCACCCACTGATGTACCAAGTGATCTTGGATTATCACTTAAAGATGTAAGTAGTACGGCTGGTTGCCCAGCAAGAATAAACACTTCAGGGCTATCCTGACCCTGTCCGTTCAAGCAAGCAGAACCCGATAGCACCGTTGTTGTACCGAAAGGAACACCATGCTGCATAGCGTCCATACGAGTGTTAAGCTGGTCAAGCCGTTGTGAAAGGCTAACCAGAAAACCAGCAACATCCACATTTTTATCCTTATTTAAAGACACCATCGTGTTGAAAAGCTGAGGGCTGCTCGGACTATCAGGACCTCCCGTGGCCATGTTGAAACAAACCAGGATAAACAAACAAAAAGAAACCACTGAACTACGAAATCCCACGGAGACCTTACCAAGAGCCAACAAACCACACCGGGCTAATCTTAACGCAATTTATTAAGTCAAGCGTTTTCGCCACAAAGCCTTCTATAGTTATATCAAAAATTGCCATGGCAATACCCAGGTTTGCTCGGAGTTACTGCACAATGGTACCTCCTATAATGAGCCAACAGATATTGCCAACATACTGGCCAACAGATTCAGTGCCAACTTTACCCCTCTCTTCCCCCCTAAAGGACCAATTACAATACCAGAAGAATGCCAGGTACCCAGCATTACTGCAGCATAGATTAAAGCTGCATTGTCCAAAGCCAAAAAGACAGCTTCCATGGGACCCAACAATATCCCTGGATGTGTTCTACATGAACTACAAAGTGAACTGGCACCACATCTGTGTGCCCTGTTCAGTCACAGCCTCACCTCAGGCTTTGTCCCTACTGAATGGTGCACTGCTACAGTCATCCCTCTCCGTAAAGGTGGAGTGACTTACAGACCCTGGGAATTATTGCCCCATTATCCTGATGAGTCTGATATGTAAGGCTATGAAGCGCATCATCATGGACCTAATTAACAAGGATATAGGGAATCTCCAAACTCTAGATCCCAAGCAATTTGGTTTTGTGAAAGGTAGATCATGCCTGCTCAACCTGTTTGACTTCTTTGAGTCAGTCACCAGGGCTGTGGATGAGCGGAAGGCAGTTCATACAGCCAATCTCGATCTGGCCAAGGCCTTTGTTACCATTTCCCACACAGGAATTATTGATAAACTCACCAAACTAGGCATCAACCCCTATATCACTATCAGATAGAACCCACAATGTGAAAGTAGTGGACTCCAAGTCAGACTGCCGACCGGTCACGAGTGGTGTCCCACAGGGATCGGTCCTGGGTCCTCTCCTGTTTAGCATCTATTTCTCAGAAGTTCAGGCCAACACAGAGGGACTCTGGCTGACCAAGTTCACAGATGACTGCAAGCTGGGAGCCATTATTAACTTCCCAAGTGATGTAGAGATCCTACAGAAAGACCTCACTGAGACCAATGACTGGTGTTGAAACCATGGCCTTAAGCTTAATGCCAAAAAATGTGTCATCATCCCCTTTAGGGAAGAACTCATTTTCAACTAATTACCACATCAATGGGAGTCCACTGAACACTGAAGACATTATAAGACATCTGGAGACACAGGTTAACAGCAAACTCTCCTTCAACCACCACATTGCCACTGTGGTCAGAAAGTTCTCCTGTGTGGTACATCTCATTACCAAGGGTTTTGCATCCAGGAAGAAAGAGGTAATCATCCCTCTCTACTCTTCCTTCATTAGGCCAATCATTGAGTGTAATGCCCCATTTGGTATGTACCTTACTAGACAAATGCAACAGCTGGAAATGCCACAAAAGTACCTCACGAAGAGGATCCTAAGCCTTAAACACATGTTGTACATGGTCAGACTCAAAAAACTCAAGCTATTCTCTATCTCATATCGTCTACTAAGAGGCGATCTCTGCTTGACTTACAAACCCATGTCTGACCCAGCTCTGTTAGAAATGCTACATCTAAAGAAATTCCAATCCATCCGCACCACATGCTCCAGAGACCCCTACCTCATTACCAAAATCAACAGAACTTGCTGGAGGGACAGGTTCATAACCCAGAGACTGCCCATGCTCTGGAATAGACTTCCCATACATGTCAAGCAGAGCACCTCACTGTCCCTCTTCAAGAGAAATCTTGATGAGTGGATTGGAAATAGAAAATATACCCTGGGATCACTCAAATGGCTCTACTCGACAGAGACACTGGGAACTAATGTCGGGCAGCACGATGTCAGGGCACTTCTATGGGCTAGGCTTATAAAGGCTCCAGGGCCATTAGCCTAGTACACACCTATGAACCTATGAGTACATTGCCCTTCGGTATGCACCCAACCAGGCATATCCAACAACTGGAACGTCCACAGAGGTTCTTCACTAAAAGAATACAGGGCATAAGTAACATGTCCTGTTCAGACTGCCTCAAGGCCCTATCCCTTTATTCTATCTCCTACAGGCTGTTGAGGGGAGATCTAAATTTGGCATGCAAGACATTGTCAGACCCCACTCTGATGGACTTCCTGCATATCTGCAAAACAAACAGCACCAGAATTACCCATTCTAAAAACTTAAACCTTGACTGTGATATAAATAAGACCTGCTGGAGTGACAGGTAGGTATCCCAGAGACTACCCCTTCTCTAGAACACACTTCCCAACAATGTGAAGCAGAATTCCTCCCTAAACCAACTCAAGAGTAACTTGAACAATTGGATGATGAACAGGAAATTCATCCCTGGTTTGGCACCTATGTCTCTAATGGACACAGACAGCCTATAAATGGTTCATCTCCCAGAATCCTGTTTGTAAATGTTACACCTCCCAAGGCCTTGCTCAGACTTATCAAGGGTACCAAAACTTGTCAGAGATTTGGAATGCATGGCTTGTGGTCGGTAGCCTAATAAACACCTATGAACTTATAAATATTCCAGTTATATATCACAATCCTGTAAGAGGTATACAAATAAGATTTGCCTGGACATGTAATATGTATTAAATAAGGCCTGGCAGGGTGGCAATTATGCACCCAATAATGCCCAACAGGATGTGTATTGTTATGTAAATAAAGACTCCCAAAGGGTATTCTAAGGTCCAAAGTCACAGGCATGCTTTTCTATTATAGAGAAAAACAGAGCATCTGGAAAAATTACATATAGAGACAAGAAGACCATACATACTCTACACAGAAGGAACCACAGCCAATTACTTAACCACAGAATCAAGAGGTATGAGATGAAAATTGTACTCACTGCAGTGCCATGGCAATAATCAGTTGATTTCATACACAATCTGCCCAGACCATTAAAGACAGCCACTTATTGTGTACAAAACTAGTGACTGACTGTGATGGAAAATGATAGAAATTATAGCTAACTAGTAACTTTTGACTGGAGTGCAACCACCCACCATCCCCATGCACATAAATGTGTAAGCCAGAGAAGCAATTAATTTATGCTAATTTTATCAAATGTAAGTTATTGTGTGACACGTTTCCTGCAAACCCAGAAACCCAGATCAATGACAACATACCTTTGAAAAAACAATATGGTTAAGTCACTTTTGTGCACTGTCTCTGCACCCATCAATTACAGCTACTTTATTATGTCCACCTCTGTTGTCTAGTTGTGATTTTAAAAAATGACATAGCAAAAGCTTTTCAAATTTCTTTTCACAAATGCATACCAGTCCAGCAGAGGCTAGATTGAAGCTAGATTAGTGTCTGGTTAACTTAAAGAACAGCAGGATCAGTAATTTCCATCCACAGACAGCGCACATACCCAAGAGTTATAGCTACTTTGTTGACTGAGTACAACTCAGATATCTGATTGCAATATAAATAATATATCTAGTGGTTCACTAATTTTGAATCGAGAAGGGCGTATGAATAGGTATGCTGCTCAGTATGTTTTGGGAGCTGCCAGTAGTGAAGGAGACTTTGGAAGATTTGATGAGGTGCTTAATAGATGGTCAGCGCCTCCAGCTGATCCATTTGAAAGCATCAGAGATCAGCCAGTGGTAAATCTTTCAACAAGCCCCAATTTTTACAATATGTTTAATCAGCTTGAAAAAGATCTTTTAAAGCTAAAGAGACTGCAGTGGGACAATGTGTATTTTCAAAGTTGCTTAAATACACAAAGAGTGCCTAAGAGGCTATGAATATCAGTAATGCCCATAGGAACTGATGTACTGGCTGATTTTATTAATAAATGGGTAGCACTCAACAAAAAAAATTGGGCTACAGTATGTAGAAATGCTATTTGCGCTCAATGCTAGTCAAATGAATGAGCTAAATAGCAACATTAAGTCCGTTTTTTTCAAGCTAAAAGACAGTCTTACGTCCGTTAATTTCAATGCTAAATTTTCATTAATACAAGAAAAAACTTAGCAAAGAAAATTAAATTTAAAAAAAAAAAACGAAAAATGGAGAAGTTTTTAAGAGATAAGGTGGATTATGAGTCTACTGATGTCAGTAGTGACGGAACAGAAGGAGTTGTGGCTACTATGCAACAATGAACGTTAGAGAATGTGAGGAACGAGGCAGCAGAGAGAATCTAAACAGAAGATAATGCTATTAGAAAATCCAAGCATTTGGCTCAGAGAAATGAGCCTTCTAATTCTGCAATGGGTGTTGTAGAACCAAATACAGCGGCTAGCAGTAAAACAACCAACAATATGGACAGTAATGCTAATAAGGATTTTCGGAGAGAAGGGAATGTCCAGCCAGTGAACGTTTATCAGCGGCAAGGCAATCAAAGCAGGACTTGGGTAGAAGTAGTGTTGACACCGAGAAAGAACTTTCAGTACAAAAAGAACTGGAAAAAGAAAAACTTTCCCAAATAAAATCCCAAAGTACTGTTGATACTGCTTTTGTAATTTTAAATCTATCCAGCCTTGTATTGACAGATGAAATGTGTAATGTATTGAAAAAAGTTTGGAATTTTGTTCCCTCAAAAAGGGTGGATAAGTGTGATACCATTAATTGTTTAAGGGATTATGTTAGAAAGTTGAATTTAAAGCTGTTATTCCCTAACAATGCTGTTGATTCTAGGATGTTCTACAGGCCTAGTGTGTACAATCCTCCATTAATTCAGGAATTAGAGGTGTTCCAAATGGTTTGTGAGCAGCAAATAATTGAGATGTTTGACAACAAGCCCAAGTTCAAAATTGTCAACCTTAGTTGGACCCAGAGGAAGTTATTATATGATTTATTAAATAATGATGCTATTTTGGTCACAAAAGCTGACAAATGGAATGCTTTGGTAATTCTGAATAGGAATGATTATATGACTGAAATGGAAAATATGTTATCTGACATGTCTTTCTATAAAAATACAGTTTTTGCATAAGTAAAAAAAATGTTTTTCTTTTATTGATGGCCAAATAGAAGAGTGGTTTCTAACTGGGGGCATAACTGGTGACATTAGGAAGTTTTGTATGTTCATTCTCCTAAAATGAGTCATATTTTTGGCCTGCCCAAGATACATAAAAATTTGGACAGGCCACCTATGCGCCCTATTGTTGCCAGTAATGGCAGCAAAACTGAAGCCTTGGCTATTTGTGTGGATAGGCATTTACAAGTAGTTGCTACCATGGGTTCATCGTGAATTTAAGAATTTATTGGGTAATTTTGTAATGGAAGACAATGATATTTTAGTTACCCTTGATGTAAAATCAATGTATATTGTTATTCCCAATGATGAGGGTATGGAGGTTGTTAGGCTTGAAATTTTGAATTCTAAGAAGTTTTCTTCCAATATGGTTGGTCTCCTTATGGAAATGTTAGACATTATTCTCAATTATATTTTTTAGTTTAATGATAAGTTGTTTAAACAAGTAAATGGTGTAGCGATGGGTGCCGCTATGGCCCCTAGATACGCCAATATTTTTATGCATGGATGGGAAAAGTGTCGTGTTTGAAAGTAGTTACATGAGATATATTGTATTTAAGCATTTTATTGGTGATACTTTTTTAATTTGGATGCGTGATGTTAAATTATTGGAGGAATTCTTGAGTTATCTTAATAATGTTTGTTCTTTTCTTAAATTTACTTCTATCTATGATGGGGTGACTATTAATTTTTTAGACCTTAATATTACCAAGGTTAATGGCAAGTTGGTTACAGCTATTCATAAGAAGGAGGTTCAAAAGAATTATGTTTTGCATTATGATAGTATGCACCCCAAAAAGACCAAATGCCTGGAATAAACTACCTGTAAATGTCAGATCAATCACTAACCCTAGGTCCTTTAAAACAATCCTGAAGGAAAGCCTCTATAAATCTTGGTCCTGCCTATGTAATCACCCTACTTAACATAATTTTCATTCTTCTACAATTTATTTCCTCCATGAGCCAACCTATTATATCTTCCCTCCTTTCAATTTTGCTGCCTATCTCTCCCAATTCTCTCTGCTGCTTCTTTTTACTTTGTTAACAGTTTACATCCTTGAAGGGTCCTTCCTTATACTATGCTAACTCTTTGTTTGTTCTTTCAGCTTCCCTGAACTGTTGTCTGGTCACTGGCATTTCACATGGGTTCTTACCCCTGTATATATTAACGTCTATAAATCTTTCTGCTTCTCCCATAGCTTCCACAAGCATGTGACCTCTTATGATATTTATCTTTATTATTTATGTACTAAACTGACCATACTCTATTATGTGAATATCTTCTTCTTCTTTCAGCTGTGCCCATTAGGGGTCACCACAGGGGATCATCTGTTTCCATTTCTTCCTGTCCTCCGCATCTTGCTCTGTCACACCAGCCACCTGCATGTCCTCTCTCACCACATCCATAAACCTTATCTTAGGCTTTCCTCTTTTCCTCCTACCTGGCAGCTCCATTCTTAGCATCCTTTTCCCAATATATCCAGCATCCCTCCTCAGCACATGTCCAAACCAACACAATCTCGCCTCTTTAGCTTTGTCTCCAAACCGCCCAACATAAGCTGACACTCTAATATAATACTGATTCCTAATCCTGTCCATCCTCATCACACCCGGTGCAAATCTTAACATCTTTAACTCTACCACCTCCAGCTCTGACTCCTGCCTTTTTATCAATGCCACCACCTCCAAACCACTTAACATAGCTGGTCTCACTACCCTCTTGTAGACCTTCCCTTTCACTCTTACTGGTACCCGTATGTCACAAATCACTCCTGACACTCTTCTCCACCCACTCCGCCCTACCTGTACTATCTTCTTCACCTCTCTTCCACACTCACCATTTCTCTGAACTGTTGATCCCAAGTATTTAAACTCATCCACCTTCACCAACTCTACTGCCTGCATCATCACCATTCCTCTATCCTCCCAATCATTCACACACATATATTCTGTCTTAGTCCTGCTGACCTTCATTCCTCTCCTCTCTAGAGAATATCTCCACCACTCCAGGCTCTCCTCAACCTGTTCCCTACTTTCATTACAGATCACAATGTCATCCGCAAACATCATAGTCCACAGGGACTCCTGTCTGATCTCGTCTGTCAACCTGAAATCAACATTGCAAATAAGAAAGGGCTCAGAGCTGATCCTTAATGTAATCCAACCTCCAACTTAAATGCATCTGTCACTCCTACTGCAGACCTCACCACTTTCACACTATGCTCATACATATCCTGTACCACTCTAACAATACTTCTCTGCCACTCCTGACTTCCTCAAACAATACCACAACTCCTCTCTAGGTATCCTGTCATATGCTTTCTCTAAGTCTACAAAGACACAATGCAACTCCTTCTGACCTTCTCTGTACTTCTCTATTAACACTCTCAGAGCAAACATCGCATCTGTACTGCTCTTGTTCAGCAAAAAAACTATACTGCTGCTCACTAATCATCACCTCCCTTCTTAACCTAGCTTCCACTACTCTTTCCCATAACTTCATGCTGTGACTGATCAATTTTATCCCTCTGTAGTTACTGCAGCTCTGCACATCAGCCTTATTAGTAAAAATCAGTACCAAAACACTTCTTCTCCACTCTTCAGGCATCCTCTCATTTTCCAAGATTTCATTAAACAACCTGGGTAAAAACTCCACTGCCATCTCTCCTAAACACCATCATGTTTCCACAGGTATGTTATCTGTGCCAATAGCCTTTCCATTCTTCAAACTCTTCATAGTTGTCCTTACTTCCTCCTTGCTAATCCATTGCACTTCCGAATTCACTATCCCCACATCATCCTCAACCTGTTCCCTACTTTCATTACAGATCACAATGGCTTTGTCAAGGGCAGATCATGCCTTCTGAACTTGGTCGACTTCTTCGAAACAGTCACCAAGGCCATTGATGAGGGAAAGGCAGTCCATACAGCCTACCTTGACCTTGCAAAAGCTTTCGACACAATACCCCACTCGGGTATTATAGAGAAACTTACCAGCTTAAATATAAACCCATATGTCACAAGATGGGTTGCAAACTGGCTAAAGGACAGAACCCACAGGGTTAGAGTAGCTGGCGCCATGTCAGACTCCAAGCCGGTCACAAGTGGTGTCCCACAGGGCTCAGTCCTTGGCCCCCTGTTGTTCGGCATCTACTTCTCAGAAGTACAGGCAAACATAGGAGGACTATGGTTGACAAAGTTTGCAGATGACTGCAAACTGGGAGCCATAGTGGAAAGTACATCAGACACAGATATCCTTCAGAGGGGTCTCACGGAAACTGATAGCTGGTGCCAGAGCCATGGCCAGAAGTTAAATGCCAAAAAATGTATAGTCATACCCTTCGGGAAAAACAAGGTAACCCCAAGCTACCATATAGGTGGCAATCCACTAAGCACAGAAGAGGTTATCAGGGACCTGGGGACCCAGGTTGACAGTGGCCTTTCTTTTGACACTCACATTGCTAAAGTGGTTAGAAAAACCTTCTACATTGCCCAACTGATCATGAAGGGATTCACATCCAGATCAAGTGAGGTCATTGTTCCCCTGTACTCTTCACTTATCAGACCAATGATCGAGTACAATGCCCCATTCGGGATGTATCTCACCCGACACCTGCAGCAATTGGAGAGACCCCAACAGTTCCTCACCAAAAGGATAAAGGGACTCCAAAATCTGTCATATGCTGCCAGACTGAAGAAACTCCAGCTCTATTCAGTCGCATACCATCTGCTCAGAGGTGACCTGTGCCTGACATACAAGGCCATGTCCAACCCGGAATTAATGGACATGCTCCACCTCAAAAAATCCAAATCTACCAGATCCACTAGAGCAAGCGACTTAAACCTTAGCACGGATATAAATAGGACATGCTGGAGGGATAGATTTGTCACCCAGAGACTCCCTATGTTGTGGAATAAAATCCCGGTCCATGTGAGGCAGAGCACCTCGCTGGCTCTGTTCAAGAAAAATCTTGACCGGTGGATGGGAGTTCGTAGGTTTACCCCAGGAATCATCTCTGTGTCACTGCTGGACAGAGGCACAACAAACTAATGGGCACAGTATTTTTTAACATAAGGGGTGGCGTAAGCCACAAAACTCTGGGCTAGGCTTATAAATGCCTTAGGGCAGATAGCCTAGTATAAACCTATGAACCTATGAACCTATCCAACCTTCTCTTCCTCTCATTCTCTTCACTCATCAGCCCCTCAAAGTACGCTTTCCATCTGCTCAGCACACTCTCCTCGCTTGTAAGTATGTTTCCCTCAATATCCTTTATCACCCTTACCTGCTGCACATCTTTCCCAGCTCTGTCCCTCTGTCTAGCCAATCATTACAGGTCCTTTTCTCCCTCCTTAGTGTCCAACCATTCATACAGCTCTCCATATGCCTTATACTTAGCCTTTGCCACCTCTCTCTTTGCCATAAGCCTCATCTCCTTATACTCCTCTTTTTCATCTCTCTGACAATCCCACTTCTTCGCCACCTCTTTCTCTGTATACACGTCTGTACTTCCTGGTTCCACCACCATGTCTCCTTGTCCACCTTCCTCTGTCTAAATGTCATACCAAGCACCTTTCTAGCTGTCTTCCTTACCAGCTCTGCTGTAGTTACCCAGCTATTCTGTAACTCTTCACTGCCACCCAGTGCCTGTCTTAACTCTTCCTTGAACTCCACCTCACAAGCACCCTTTTTCAACTTCCACCATTTGATCCTTGGCACTGCCCTCACACGACTCCTCTTCTTGATCACCAACGTCATCTTACAGAGCACCATCCTATGCTGCTTAACTACACTTTCCCCTGCCACCAATTTACAGTCTCCAATCTCCTTCAGATTGGCCCTCCTACACTCTATTATGTGTATATATATATATATATATATATATATATATATATATATATATACATATATATATTGTACATTATTCTGAATGATGTTATTTTGTATGCTTTCTTTGATATTTTTGTACTTTGTACTATGTATGCTTAGTTTAGATACGATCTTCTCTTTGAAACATTTTTACCACATTATTTATGTCTGTTTCTGTTTTTCTACTGGAGCTTTTCTCCTCGGGTCTCTGCTGAAAAAGAGCTATTGTCCAGTCAGGCTAACCCAGTCAATAAATGTCAGATAAATAAATAAAGTTGTTAAAATCAATCATTTCCTGTTGCTAACATGGCATCATCCTTGGAGAAGGTAGTATGCTGTTCAGTGCTAGGATCGTACCTGCCTGAGACACATAATCCATGAGCTTGATCATGTCTTGTTTCATATAGCCAAGGGATATATGTCTCAGATCATTAATACCCACATAAACTATGACAGAATCATACTGATACCTGTGGTTCAATGACCTGAGTGCCTATGTGACTTGTTGGATCCCAACCCCACTTTCTCCCTACTCAGTCTGGTGAGGGGACATTGTTGTGCCTCTCTATAGAATCACAAATGATCAGAACATTTGGCTGTGCACTGATTTGCTTTAAGGGCTTACCAGTAGAGGCAATGGATACAATGTTACTATGTTTAGCTGATGGTGGTGTTTTAAAGAGTGTTTATGTAATGAATGAGGACCGTTTCTTTGACTGTACTGTGCAGGCGGTCTTAGTGTTTTAGAAAGGTTAACCTAAGTGCCTCAGCATGAGTAGTTTTATATGCAGGATCTTTACCCTATAGAGTAGGCATGGTGCAAGTGTCACTGACAACCTCTATAGGATTAGTTTTGGTTGTATGAGAGTTTTGCCTCCAGTATCAAAGTGTATTTACACCTCTTGCATACTTTATCTGTTTTATTTAGAATAAGTGGGTTGTCAGTATATATCACACAATTGCTACAATACCCATCTCAACTGATCGGCCACAGAGAGAGTCAGAAGGTGCATATCCATGGCTCCAGATCTACTAGGGAAGAGTGAGGGAAATTTATATATTTAATAGATCAATAACACAAGGAACTTGATGAGCAATGCTCATCTATTTATTTATCTAGTTATTTATTTATTGCATTTGTTAACTGGGTGATGTCCGACTGAGCTAAGAGCCTGTTTTCAGTGGAGACCCGGGGAGCAAAGCTCCACAAGTTACAAAATAAGCATACAGAAAATGTAACTGATACATTACAGAAAATACAGAATAGAATTAGGAACTTCAAACAGTGACTTGAAACTAAATAGGCTAAAAGCAGTACGGAAAAAAAATACACAATATCTTCAATACAACTTAATTGCAAGCACAGTAGAAAAAACTTGCAAACAACATTATGAGGAATCTGTACAGCAGTACAGTTAGCTAACAGTGAACAAGATGTATGAATAAGTATTACAGCATACGAGAGAAAAAGATTGAAAAAAATAAGTAGAGCATGGATGAAATTATTCTGGAGAATAGCAGGAACAAAGTCAATATGTACTGCACATAATACATGTGATTATCTGCAATAAGATTATAACAAGTTGGTTAAATGACTAGTTGAAAGAAGCCATGATTAACAGAGGCTGAAGTCTTCCAGACGCATAAAGCATAATTTATAGATCGCAACCCTGGGTTTTGTCTACAAACATATAAAGAATGAATTTGTACTCCACACCATAACTTTATCTGGATTCCTGTGAGTCTGACATGGGGCAAGAATAGGAGACATAGATGAAAGGAATTTAATCTATGGTATGTGCACCTGGCAAGAAAGAAGCATCCTTCTGATCAATAGGGACATGGAATGACTCCTTTAATAAGAATACCCTCAGAATAGCTTTTAAACATTACAGTGACACCACCTCCAGTTCTGACAACAAGACTACTTCTGAAAAAGTTGAAGTTTGCTTTTTATGTAATAGAGTACAACAGTCTCCATTCTGAATTGTGATTCATATGCTGAAATAATATCCAGAATGTCAGTTTGTCATTAAACTCTAAGCTGATCTAAATTATTGTATAAACTGTCAGTGTTAAGATGACAGATATTGATACATCTTTTGATTCATCTGTTTGACAAAGATGAATTAGGTGTAGGCAGAAGACATAAGGGCATTATGAGGAATTTAAAAAATACAGGGGGAGTTGATAGATTGAGAGACCAGAACAGTAATGGGTGGTTGAATTCTCCAGTTTCCATTTGCATAAACTTCATTTCTGAGTGTATATAGCCTATAATTCTGCAGAATAATTTTAAATATTTTTTCATTTGTTTTAAGAGGCAAGTGTAAAAAGAAATTAAATGATTTAAGAAAAATGTTAGACATCATAAAATGTGGTAAGTTAAAACTTGGGACAAAAAATCATGGACGTACAAAAGGAGTATGTAAAGAAGTGAAATAGATTAGTTTAGTAATAGGAGAAGGGGGAGGTACTTGAAAGAGAATGATCATCCTGTATTATGGCTAGAGATAAAGGAAATAAAGAATATATAAAAATAGGAAAATTAATAAAAAGGATAAATGAGAAAGCACTGAATGAAGAAGGAAAGAGATTAGTAATACAGTTATGGAAAGAGATCATATTACTATGAGAACACTTTATAAAAATTGGTCTGAATGGTGGATGATATTTAGGAAAAAAAATATATAAATGTTTTTTTTACAGTGGCAATATGGTGTGAGAAAAGTAGAGAATGAAAAATATAAAGAATGTATAATGATGCATTGGAAGATTCAGAACATAATGATAAAAAGTACTTTGACAAAGAAAAATAATTATCGAAAGAAATCAAGAAAAATATAAAATCATTGTAATATAAGCAAAGATTTTTTTACAAGGAAAAAAGAGAAGAAGTGCTGAGTCACTTAGGCAGATTAGTAAAGGAAGATAGTAGTGTAACAGAAATAAAAATACAAAAGGAGAAATAGGAAGAACTCAGGAAAAAGATTATGAATACTGTAGTATAATATGTGCAAGAAATGTTTAGTTAAAAAGGTGAAAAACATGCAAAATAAAAAATTAACAACTTAACAGAAAAATAGAATATAGAGTTGGAAAATTAGATTTTTTTTTAAAGAAGCTAGATAAAGTATTAGGACAAGTAAATATAGATCCAGCTGCAGGATCAGATGAAATAGGGCATGAAGTGTATAAAAATTTAAGGGACTGGCAAAAAAAATATTTGTTAAAGATTTTGAACAAATGGTTAAATGAAGGTTTTATGTATAAAGAATCATGTAGTTGAATACTTAAATTCATAAGGAAGACGTAAGGTAGAAGACAATTAAAAAACTGAAGACCAATAGCATTAAATAATAATGGTTATATGATCATTGAAAATAATACAAAAGAGATTTGAAACTAAAATGTAAAATATTATGGAAGATAGTATATCTGGTACAAAGGGGAGGGTTGTCAAGAATTATTAATGATAGAGAATTTGTGGATAATATTATGAATAGAAAAGAAGAAGTGAAGATCATGACAGAAGACCTTAATAAGGTATTTGGCACAACTGGACATGAAATCTTATGGGTAATAATGAAACAATATAATATAAGAGAGAAAGTTAGGAAATTATGTATGTCAGCATATAGTAATAATAAAGTAAAAATCTGTGTAAATGGCTGGTTGAGCCAAAAGATACATATGAAGAGTGGTGTAAGACATAGATGTCCAATGAGTTGTATACTCTCTGCATTAGTTATGAATGCGATGGCATGTGAAATTAATTACAGAATGAAGGAGGTGTGATATATAACACACAAAATGACACTCGTGGAGGAAATAAGGCTCTTACGAAGTTGATCACCAACGTTTTAATCCACAAAAGTCAGAAGCACAGCAACACCAGGAACAAACACAGTTCGAAATCACATTAATGCTGATAGTCCACACTGCGTTTTCATTTCCACTACTTCCTCAGATATGGCAGAATAAACTCAGTGCATTCATTACAGCTTTATATACTCTAGCTAATAACAATAATTAGCTTAATGGATTAATTGCTCAATTCATAATTACATGATTAATAACACTCCTGAGTATTTTATACTCAAATCTAAAATATTTCATTACACACAATTTCAACTTTTAAATAATATTAATGAATTACAATACATTACACATTTATTTATAAAAACTATATACATATAAGTATTTTATTCTAAAATTCTTTAATAAATATAACACTTTTAATTAAGTTAAAAACACAACCAAATCCATCATATAAATATATATTCCATGGGCAAAGCGCCATCTACTGATCAAAAGGAGGTAATACTTATTCAGTCCTAACCACTTTTTCTTACTTTTTTATTTTTTGTTTTATATGAAAATCTTCATTGTTATATGGAGCTAGTATTTAAAAATTCATATTTAAATAAATAGCATTTAACAAAAATACAAAATTGATATAAATTCATACATATTAAGACATCACTGTCTATTATTCAAAGCTTGGCTGCTCTCATTTTCAATACAGGGGCAATAGATATGGTATCATTTAATCCAGGTGGTCTAGTCGCCTCTAAGAACAATTGCCATAAAAGTTCTTTATATTCAATAGAGGTTTCCCATGGCCCACCTCTTATATCTTTATTTACTACTTCTAAGACAAAAAAAGTGAAAGAGGCTAGCTCTCAGTTCACTTTATGTCTATAAAGAGCATTATTAATGCACATAGTCTTGATGTCATAATAATGCTCATATATTCTGTTCCTTAGTTTTCTCTCTGATTTACCTATGTAAAATGCTTCACATATTTTACAAGAAGCTAAATAAATAATGCCATTTGTCTGACAGTTTGCATATTGCTTACTTTGAATCAAGATATCTCTACTTTTAATATATAGGGAATCTTTAGGAAGTACAAAACCACATTGGTTGCATCTTCCGCATTTATATGTCCCTACTCTACACTCTTTCAAATTAATTTTCTGATCTTTCTTTTTGAAATAATTTTTAAGGCTCTTGCCTTTTCTAAAAGTACACTTCAGCGGGGAAGAAAAAAGGTGGTCCAGGTCAGATATTTCCCCAAATTTTATCCATTTACTTTCTATCATTTTTCTGATTTTCAAAGCTTCCCCACTAAAGTCTAGGACCAAGTTACTATTGCCTTCATATTTCACCTTACTCACTTCCTGTTCATTCCACTCCATACCCCCTAAAATAGGCTTAAATTTACTATACCTTCCTTTTCTAACCTCCTCTTCGACTTCATCAATTAATTTTTCCGGGTAGCCTCTTGCCAAGAACATTCCCCTTAAATTCTCACATTCTTTAAAAAAGTCAAGGTCCCTTGACGTCATTTGACTACCCCTAACAAATTGTCCTTTAATAATGCCCTTCTTTTAGTGATGGGGATTTGCACTTTTATAAGCTAGGAATGAGTTAGAGTAGCTCTCTTTTCTGTATACTTTAGAGAAAAAATTATCTTCTCCTTTACCTATAAAGATATCCAAATATTTTAAATTCTCATTATCCTTTACATAGGTAAATTTCAGGAAATTCGTTGACTGGGAAATATGCTCAAAAAAGGCTAAAAACTCTTCTTCAGTCCCCACCCATAAAAAACACATATCGTCCAGGAAGCGATTATATAGCTTCCAACACCTAGTAAATGGGGAATTCAGAATAAATTTATTCTCCCATGCTGAGAGAATAATGTTCGCATAAATAGGGGCACATCTTGCCCCCATTGCTACTCCCTTTGTTTGCTTGAAGAATTCCCTTTCATAATGCAAGTAACTGTTACTTAAAACTAACTCCATCAAAGTCAATATCAAATAAAAATCATTATTACTAAATTTTCCGTAACTAATCAAAGCCTCTTCGAACCAATGCATACCTTCCTCATGTGGTATAGAGGAAAAGAGGTCCACAACATCAATGGTTATAAATATAATCTTTCTATCAAAAATTTATTTCTTAAGGTTCTTCAATAAGTCCCAAGAGTCTTTAACAATTCCTGGCCTCTCCTTTAATACTTCTTTGAGTTTTTCATCAAGCCATTTTGCTAATGGTGCAGTGACCGAGCCTTCTGATGCCACAATAGGTCTCATTGGGGGTTATCCACATTTTTATGAACCTTTGGCACACCAAATATTGTAGGGACTCTCGGCTTATCCACCTTTAAATATTTAAAAACATTTACATCTATTTACCCTTTCAAAACTAGATCATTCAAGGCCAAAGATACCTTTTTATTTCCTATATTGATTTCATTAAGCGATACTCTCTCATACCTATCACTATTTTCCAGAACTTCCAACATTTTTGATTCGTAAAACACCTGGTCCATTAGGACTGTTCCCCCTCCCTTATCAGGTTTTATAACCCTAATATCTGAGTCACTTGTTAGGGTATATAATAAATCACTTTCATCCCTAGATAAGTTAGGGACAGTCCAATTCTTGGAAAGTTCATTCCTGATTTTCTTTTCCATCATTGCCTCAAAATTTTTCAATTGGAGGTTTAATGGGGGGTTAAATGTACTTTTACGTTTGAGTGTTTCATTACTGGACCCTACCATTTTTTGTCCTTGAAAAATAAGATCCAAATTTTTCTTCCTTAAAAACAATTTTAAGTCAATAATGACCTTCCCAATGTCTGCTTTCCTATTTGAAACAAATTTCAACCCCTTTGTAAGCAAACTAAAGAAAGTTTCTGTAATTTCTAAACCACTATAGTTATAAATACTATAGCCTTTATATTTCCATACATAACCTTCTTTACTGATAGTTTCAAAATCATTAGACCTTATCATTCTTGTTGGTTCCTGTTCCTTGTCCTGTAATATGGCACCCCCCCATACTGATAGTTTTTTTGGGGATTTTTTTGAAAATTTTTTTGGTAATTGTTCCTTATCCTTTCTGATCTTCTTAAAGGGGGGTCTTCCGCATGGTAATCCTCATTACCTCTATTCTCGGGTGTTCCTATATTTAAAGGTTTAAAATCTTCATCCTGTGGGCCTCTTTCATGCCTCTGGAAATTAGTATTTCTGGGGTTAGGATAATGGGATTTTTGCTTGTATTCCTTGGTGTCCCTATCTAATTTCCTGCATTTTCTTTCGAAAATATTATGAATACTTCTCTCAATATTTTGCAATGTATCATAATATATCCTTTTATTTTCTTCAATGGTAAACAACAAATCATTTGTAATTAAAACATTTACTTCATCTAACTTTCTATTCAAGCCTTCCATTTCCCTTTCATTTTCCTTAATAATAGCCTTTAGAATATTAAATCCACAATTGTCAAAAATTTCCAACAATTCAAGATGAAAATCACTTCCCATTTTCACCTTATTGGGAAATTTACACACTCTTAGCCCCTTTGGAACTATTTTCAAGTTCAAACATTCATTTAAGTACACATTCTCAAGCTCCAAATTCTTAAATTTAAATAATAGCTCATCAAATAACTTTATATTGTGGTCATACGTAAGATTAACCTCATTTTGTTTCGGTTTAGGCACTTTAATGCCATTAAAACTATACTTGTAATTTAAAACAGATAAAAAGTCCGTTTGCTGTTTAGTGCTATTATGCAGTCTTTCATTAGTAACTTTACCTCCAGCACAATCGCTGTACACTGCTTCATTGTAGCTTATTGAACCAGTCTTATTAGTCCTTGGTCTCGCTCCCTGGCATTCGTTAACCCTCTCACACATCTATGGAATCGGTTCATTGTCGTTGTCTGAACGAAAAATAGATGGAAAATCCAATACACTCTCATTTTGACCACACACCTTCCGATAATTGGAGCCACTAGCTCCTGGAGCTTCACGCAACTGAGCATTCTTGTCAACGTCTCTCTCACCTCTAGGAAACACTTCCTGGTTCCCTGGTACATCCGAACTATTCGTTGATACTGCTGGGCTCCTTCCGGTTAATAGCTCAATGAGCTGCGTTAATTGGTCAGTTAATCTGTCCATTTTATCACCACTACTGATTTGTTCCTCCCCTTCATTCGCGGGCACCGAGCCCTCCTCCAACTCCATAACAAAACCAAAAAAGCAAGCAAATGGAGACAAGTGACGAAAATCAAGACTTAAGCACACAAAATGACACTCGTGGAGGAAATAAGGCTCTTATGAAATTGATCACCAACATTTTAATCCACAAAAGTCAGAAGCACAGCAACACCAGGAACAAACACAGTTCGAAATCACATTAACGCTGATAGTCCACACTGCGTTTTCATTTCCACTACTTCCTCAGATATGGCAGAATAAACTCAGTGCATTCATTACAGCTTTATATACTCTAGCTAATAACAATAATTAGCTTAATGGATTAATTGCTCAATTCATAATTACATGATTAATAACACTCCTGAGTATTTTATACTCAAATCTAAAATATTTCATTACACACAATTTCAACTTTTAAATAATATTAATGAATTACAATACATTACACATTTATTTATAAAAACTATATACATATAAGTATTTTAGTCTAAAATTCTTTAATAAATATAACACTTTTAATTAAGTTAAAAACACAACCAAATCCATCATATAAATATATATTCCATGGGCAAAGCGCCATCTACTGATCATAAGGAGGTAATACTTATTCAGTCCTAACCACTTTTTCTTACTTTTTTATTTTTTGTTTTATATGAATTTACTAGGCGTTGGAAGCTATATAAACGCTTCCTGGACGATATGTGTTTTTTATGGGTGGGGACTGAAGAAGAGTTTTTAGACTTTTTTGAGCATATTTCCCAGTCAACGAATTTCCTGAAATTTACTTATGTAAAGGATAATGAGAATTTAAAATATTTGGATATCTTTATAGGTAAAGGAGAAGATCATTTTTTCTCTAAAGTATACAGAAAAGAGAGCTACTCTAACTCATTCCTAGCTTATAAAAGTGCACATCCCTATCACCAAAAGAAGGGCATTATTAAAGGACAATTTGTTAGGGGTAGTTGAATGACGTCAAGGGACCTTGACTTTTTTAAAGAATGTGAGAATTTAAGGGGAATGTTCTTGGCAAGAGGCTACCCGGAAAAATTAATTGACGAAGTCGAAGAGGAGGTTAGAAAAGGAAGGTATAGTAAATTTAAGCCTATTTTAGGGGGTATGGAGTGGAATGAACAGGAAGTGAGTAAGGGGAAATATGAAGGCAATAGTAACTTGATCCTAGACTTTAGTGGGGAAGCTTTGAAAATCAGAAAAACGATAGAAAGTGAATGGATAAAATTTGGGGAAATATCTGACCTGGACCACCTTTTTTCTTCCCCGCTGAAGTGTACTTTTAGAAAAGGCAAGAGCCTTAAAAATTATTTCGAAAAGAAAGATCAGAAAATTAATTTGAAAGAGTGTAGAGTAGGGACATATAAATGCGGAAGATGCAACCAATGTGGTTTTGTACTTCCCAAAGATTCCCTATATATTAAAAGTAGAGATATCTTGATTCAAAGTAAGCAATATGCAAACTGTCAGACAAATGGCATTATTTATTTAGCTTCTTGTAAAATATGTGAAGCATTTTACATAGGTAAATCAGAGAGAAAACTAAGGAACAGAATATATTAGCATTATTATGACATCAAGACTATGTGCATTAATAATGCTCTTTATAGACATAAAGTGAACTGCGAGCTAGCCTCTTTCACTTTTTTTGTCTTAGAAGTAGTAAATAAAGATATAAGAGGTGGACCATGGGAAACCTCTATTGAATATAAAGAACTTTTATGGCAATTGTTCTTAGAGGCGAACAGACCACCTGGATTAAATGATACCATATCTATTGCCCCTGTATTAAAAATGAGAGCAGCCAAGCTTTGAATAATAGACAGTGATGTCTTAATATGTATGAATTTATATCAATTTTGTATTTTTGTTAAATGCTATTTATTTATATATGAATTTTTAAATACTAGCTCCATATAACAATGAAGATTTTCATATAAAACAAAAAATAAAAAAGTAAGAAAAAGTGGTTAGGACTGAATAAGTATTACCTCCTTATGATCAGTAGATGGCGCTTTGCCCATGGAATATATATTTATATGATGGATTTGGTTGTGTTTTTAACTTAATTAAAAGTGTTATATTTATTAAAGAATTTTAGAATAAAATACTTATATGTATATAGTTTTTATAAATAAATGTGTAATGTATTGTAATTCATTAATATTATTTAAAAGTTGAAATTGTGTGTAATGAAATATTTTAGATTTGAGTATGAAATACTCAGGGAGTGTTATTAATCATGTAATTATGAATTGAGCAATTAATCCATTAAGCTAATTATTGTTATTAGCTAGAGTATATAAAGCTGTAATGAATGCACTGAGTTTATTCTGCCATATCTGAGGAAGTAGTGGAAACGAAAACGCAGTGTGGACTATCAGCGTTAACATGATTTCGAACTGTGTTTGTTCCTGGTGTTGCTGTGCGTCTGACTTTTGTGGATTAAAACGTTGGTGATAAACTTCGTGAGAGCCTTATTTCCTCCACGAGTGTCATTTTGTGTGCTTAAGTCTTGGTTTTCGTCACTTGTCTCCATTTGCTTGCTTTTGTGATATATAACACCTAAAGGGTTAAGAATTCCAACTCTGTTAACAAATGCAATGACATTATAATAACTGCAAAAAAATGTGGATAAAACAAGTAATAACTTGCACACATGAATGTCTAGAGATGCTACAGATGGCTTTAAATAAAAAGAAAAGACAAAGTTTAGGTGAAGTAGCAAAGATCAGGGGTATATATTTTACAATGAATGTAATTTCTGTATTAGGTATAACATTTGGGAATGAAGTAGCATTGAATGGGAAAAAAAACAATAGAAGAAATAAAACAAATGTCTTTTCTGGAGAATGTATAAATTATCATTCGAAAAAAAGCTTATTTGATAAATTCAGTACTGATGGGAAAAATAGCATACTTAGCAAGTGTATTTATGTTCCCAACAGTATTAGAAAATGAATTATTGCAGATATTTTATTTATTTGCATGAGGTTCTAGATTAGACCCTGTAAAAATAGGAAATTTATATAAATAAGAAGGAGAAGGTTTGGTTTAGTGTAAATAAGTATTAGGGTTGTGGGGAGTGCAACTCTCCATGTCAAGATGCACAAAAATACTTTAGTTATATTACTGTGAATTTCAATATTCAGTGATGGTAAACTGGTGTTTCCAGTTTTCTGTAGCTTGGTGGATTATTTTTAAGGAATGTGATAAACTTGTAACTAATATGCCTAAGGGTGATTTTATTTAGTGGCAAAACTGGAGATATTACAGATAACTCTGGCTTAAGGATATTAATAGGAAGATCAGTTTGAAAGTGTGGGTTTACCTAACAGCAGTATTTGGATGATGACATGGGGAAGATTATGGAGCAGAGCTGCAGCTCAGTGCTGCAAGGTAAAGGGTAATAGAAAGAGGAAGAATACAGAGCAAAGGGAAGAGCAGTAGGCTATCCTTGGAGAGATGGGATATAGCATGGAGGTAAACAAGCAGAGATGAATAATTAAATGTAGTTTATAGGAGGGGTGAATATTTCAATATGGTTAAGTAGGATGGCTAATCAGAATGTTAGTAATGAAAGAAAAACTTAACAGATGGGTCTTGGGAAGTGTGCTCATTTGGTTATATGTCACTAGATCACCGACCCACCACATCAGCATACACTACATCAGCCACAAACTGTTGAAACTCAGTGCATCAGCACAGAGGTAAGTGTGCACAGATCATGAACCTTAGCACATGCAAAACTGAAATGAAAATAAACAAGAAAAAAAAAACATTGCTTTTGCAGGGAGGCAAGCCCTTCTGCAGCTTCATGTGGGGAGCTATGCTACCCACACATCCTGTTAATTGCACATACCAACTCTGAGATCACAAAGTAGTAAGGAAAGGGCAAAATCCCACTCCCTACTGCACAGCAATCTTTCAAAAGAAGTGCTGGCATACAGCAATGAACCGGCGGTTTGATGAAACAACATTCCTAACTAAATGCTTGATATACCAAATGTACAACCAAACATACTGCACTTGGGTAGTTTTACCCCTCCACAGGAGGCGAATAGCAGGAGTCTGCCTACAACAACAATACAGCCAGGATCAGCAGGATCAGACAGCAGACGAGAAAGGACATTAAGAAAGACAGCAAAAAATATATATATATATATATATATATATATATATATATATATATATATATATATATATATATATATATATATATATATATAGATAGATAATAGCTAGATATATGTTATAAATCAACAGTAGGGGTCAAAGATGTAATAACTAATATCAGTTTGCAATGAAAATTAATCACTGTAAACCACACAGTCCCAGTAGAAGAAACCATGCAGATATGCAAAGTAAACAAGCAAGCAAACCAAAAAGCACTTCATTTAAAACCACTAGTATTTTTATACATATGTTAACCATGTAAACCCACTGCAAACATGTGTCACTTTTCACTGGTAAGCCAGGAGCAATGTCTGATTAAGTGAGATGATCAGTTTTACACAGAAGGCAAATGGAGACAGAAGGAATCAAACTGTGTACCCTTTGGTTCCAATAAGTAGCTCCTTAACAGCTGAGAGCCTGAGCCCTCTGTGTTTACCGCCAGTCAAAAAACACTTCAGTAATAGCATTTATAATATTAATAAGTGACTTGTGCCAGTTACCACAAAGGTAATCCAGCAGCACGATACCAAGGACTGATCATTTATAGGTTCATAGGTTCATACTAGGCTATCTGCCCTGGGGCAATTATAAGCCTAGCCCAATTCTGTATGGCTTACGCCACCCCTTGATTTGAGTATACTGTGCCCTTTTTAAGGTTTAGTTTACTGTGCCTCTGTCTAATAGTGACACGGGAGTAATACCTGGGACAAGCCTACGATCCCCCATCCACCTATCGAGATTCTTCTTGAAGAGATTCAGTGAGGTGCTCTGCCTCACATGAACTGGAATTCTATTCCAGAGCGAAGGGAGCCTCTGGGTTATGAACCTGTCCCTCCAGCAAGTTCTATTTATTTCTGTGCTGAGGTTCAAGTCCCTCGAGCGTGTGGCTCTAAGGGATTTAGATTTACTGAGGTGGAGCATGTCCATTAATTCTGGATGTGACATAGCTTTGTATGTCAGGCATAGATTGCCTCGAAGTAGGCAGTATGCAACTGAGTAGAGCTGGAGTTTTTTTAACCGAGCAGCATATGGCATCTGTTTGAGACCCTTGATCCTCTTGGTGAGATACCTTTGGGGTCTTTCTAATTGCTGCAGGTGTCAGGTCAGGTACATCCCAAAAGGGGCATTGTATTCTATGATGGGCCTGATGAGGAATGAATAAAGGGGCACGATTACCTCTCTTGATCTAGATGTGAAACCCTTCATGATGAGGTGGGCTATGTAGAAGGTCTTTCTAACCACTTTGGCAATGTGGTTTTCAAAGGAGAGATTGCTATCAACTTGGGTCCCCAGGTCCCTAATAACTTTCTCTGTACTTAATGGGTTTCCGCCTATGTGGTAATTTATGGGCACATTGTTTTTGCCAAAGGGTATGACTATACATTTTTTGGCATTTAGCTTTAAACCATGGTGCTGGCACCAGTTATCTGTCTCTGTGAGACCTTTTTGAAGGATGTTTGTGTCAGCTGGAGAGTCGATTATGGTGCCCAGTTTGCAGTCGTCTGCGAACTTGGTGAGCCATAGTCCTCCCATGTTTGCCTGTACCTCGGAAAAGTATATACCGAACAAGAGTGGTCACAGGACAGAACCCTGTGGGATGCCACTTGTGACCGGTTTTGAGTCTGACATGGCTCCAGCAACTCTCACTCTGTGGGTTCTGTCTTTGAGTCAGTTTGCGACCCATCTTGTGACATAGGGGTTTATATTTAAGCTGGATAGCTTATCTATGATGCCCGAGTGGGGTATTGTGTCAAATGCCTTTGCAGAGGTCCAGATAGGCTGTGTGGACTACCTTCCCTTCATCTATGGCTTTGGTGACTGTTTCGAAGAAGTCAACCAGGTTCAAAAGGCAGGATCTGCCCTTGACAAAGCCGAACTGGGTAGGATCTAGTGTCTGTAGGTCCCCAATGTCTTTGTTTATGAGCTCCATGATGATCTTCTCCATAGCCTTGCAGACTAAGCTAGTCAGGCTTATGGGGCGAGAGTTTCCAGGGTCCGTAGAGGCTCCACCTTTGTGGAGTGGGACCACTGTTGCTGTACGCCATTCTGTGGGCACATATCCTGTAGTGAGGCTGAGATTGTATAGCTGTTTTATTTGAGGGATTAGTTCCTCTTGGAGTTCATGTAGGACGCAACCTGGGACACCATCTGGTCCCATGGAAGCAGTGTTTGTTGCTTTGGAGAGGGCAGCCTTCACCTGAGCATCAGAGATGTTTGGGAGGCAGCCCTCTGCCGGGATAGATACTTGCTCTTTTGGGGGGGGGGGAGAAGTTTGCACTGAACCTGTCTGCCAGGATATTGGCGATGTCTGTGGGTTCAGTGTATTTTTTGTCGTTTAGAATCAACTCAGAACAAGTCTGGGAGTTGCATTCCAGGTTCCTAACATAACTGAAAAAAGCCTTATGATTGTCTTTGGTGTCCTGTGCAATTTTTCTCTCGAAGCTGGCCTTGGAGGATTTTATGAGGGATCCTAATTTTTTGCTAGTACTGATCAGAGATGCCTTCCCTATTAGGGGTTTTGCTCTATCATGTAGTAGCTTCCTCCTTCTGTTGTACAGTTTATTTATGGCAGGGGTCTACCAGACTGGACGCCTGCCTTTGGATGATTGGGTCTTGGTTTTGTTTGGGATAGCATGATCCATGCATTCCTGGAGATGTCCGTAGAATGCGTTTATATAGGATTCTGCAGTTTGGGCCGTAGTTTCCACTGGCCCTGGGGCCTTGAAGGATTCCACTTCGGTTTTGAGAAGTGAGAAGTTCGCTTTTGAGAAGTTTTTCACTGTGGTTTTCTAGGTTGGGGGTGGGGTCGGGATGTGGACATCCAGTGAAATTAATTTATGGTCTGATCTTACCAATGAGGGATGTACTTCTGGAGTGGAGCATAGAGTCCCCATGTTGGTAATGATCAGGTCTAGTATGTTGCCCCCCCTTGTGGGAGTGGTGACTAGTTGTTCCATAGCATTTGAGTTTATAATTTCCAGGAACCTTTGGGCTAAGGTGCTGGGGCTTGAGTAGTGCTCCCAGTCAATGTTTGAGTAGTTGAAGTCGCCCAATATAATGGTGTTCGGAGAGATCTTCATGTTCTCCAATGTTTTCAGGAAAGCCGAGTGGGATTCCTGACTTTGAGAGGGTGGTCTGTACTAGGATGCTATAAACTGAAAAGCAGTCTTGCCCACTGTTAGTTGCACATGGATGGTCTCCGATACTTTGTGCAATGCCACTAACCTGGAGGTGTGGATATCCTTGATAAATATGGAAACTCCCCCTCCTTTTATGGTTCGGTCAGGGTTTTGGGGCAGAAAAGCATGATATGAGGTATAGCCTGGTAGTGCTGGGGTGCTCTCTGGAGCCTTGAACCAGGTTTCTGTCACTGCACAGATATCGATGTTCTCCATACTGAGGAGAGCTTTGAGTGCGTGCATCTTGAGGTTAAGACTTCTGGTGTTAAGCAGCATTACCCTTTGTTTCTTGTTCCTTGTGCTGTCTATGGGGGTGGGTTTGACTTTTCAAGGGTATAAATGCTTGAACCATTCAGCAAATCTGATAAACATGGCATTCTCCATTTCTGTTCTTTTGAGCTAGATCACAGAAATGTATGTTCAGTTAGATGCAAGCATACTTTCGCTGAACAAACAGCAGGAAACACATCAACTTGCAGAATGCATGTACCCTAGCAAACAGGAATGATCACTGTTTTTTTTTTTTCCTGTAAAGACTGGAGAGCATATTTACACATGCATGTGAAGCTTTCTAATGACAGGGAACAATATTTTTAGAAACAGCAGCTAAGTAATTCAAGTAAAATTGGTAGGAAGGAAAGGCAAATGTAAAAGTATTGGTAGTAAATTAAGTTGTGCCCACCTTCAGAACACCTGACTTTAGATATATATTCAAAAGACAAGCCAGTTTAATAGGCACCTCAATCAATTTTAAGCATGCAAAGAACCCCATAAATGGAAGAACTCAAAGCATAAATGGGAAAGTGAAAGATGAGGAAACCAATAAACTGAATGGGCAAAAAAAACTTGGAAAAATAAGTTCTCCAATCAGAGAACAGCCTGAAGAAACCAGTTATCCTTCTGTGCTATATCTCACTCACTATTAACATGATCATAAGTGGTGAGAGTAAATATCATTTCAGTTTTCAGTCAAACGTTATCAGTGCTTGTTCGGTTTGTTCAGAGTGTGGTAGACTTGAACAACAAACAATCCTGGATGTCATAGTGAGGCACAGTTGTAGGAGACTAACAGACAAGAATTAATTGAATAATGACTTTAAATGTTTCACTTGTCCTGTGCTACACCAAACTTTTAGAACACTAGTGAGCCAGAAATACATTTATTTATATCTGTTAACTGGGTAAGTGAACTAGTCTCAGAATCATTTCAGCCATGTCTCTCAAAATCTTACCACAAAAATGTCTGGACAAAGCCAACAATAATTGGGGAATTAAGCCCCCAAAATAGATACAATTTTTTTAAATATTGTTCATATAAAAGTAATGATAAAAATATTGTTCAAATAAACTTAGAAAGTTGCTAGAATAAAATGTATTATGTCATTATTTAGTGAATTCAGTCCTCGCTGATTTGCCACAAATAAATCCTAGAAAACACACATTTTATGAAGAACAAAACAAAAATATGAGGCAAAAATCTGGACATTCTGCAAAAATATGGACAGTTGAGAGGTATAAACATTGACAGACGATTATCTCACACTAATTTTGTTATTATTGCTGACATGATAGGGACCTGGAAAGATGCAGAGAATAAAACAAGACTACAACAGCAGCTGCCACTGTTTTTATGGCAAGCTCCACGTATCCACAGAAGCTCGGACAGCCAGAGAACTGAAATCTTCAATTTTATTCATACAAAAAATGAGCAACAAAACGTATGGTTAAGCGCTTTCGTCTGCAACACATCAGACTTCCTCAGAACCATATTTACAAGTATAACTGCCCTATTTAAACAGATTTTGGCGCCAGAGATCACATGACCCCATGTTGTTCCTTAAAGAACCACACTCCAAAATGAATGAGTTCAAGGATGCATCCATCAATAAGAGCTTATACATCAAACATCCATAACCAAGACCCAGGTTCTAAAGAATTCATACAAAATTCATATGAAGTTCTAAAAGTGTAGAAAAGCAATCCATACAATACTATACAATGGTGGCAAAACAGAACACAGTATAACAATAGTCATCAGCAATGGTCATCAGCAAGTTAATTGACAAGTTAATTGACATCAGCAAGTTAATTGAAACTGGCTCTGTGTGTACTGCCTATAACTACACCAAGAACAGCAATTTAAAAACTGAATAATTAGAAGCAATAGGAATAAACATGAAATAAAATAAAATAATATAAAATAAAATAAAATAAAGTAATGTAATATAGTGAGACCTTAAGATATATTGAATAAGACTATGTATATGTATAGTAGAAAAAGTGCTGGATAAGAACTACATGAAAGTTGTCTACCTACATATACTCCTGAAATTTCAGCCATCAACAAGGTATTTAACATAAGTATGTAAATTACTGATATATGAAAAATAAAAAATAAATTGTAAAATATTGTGATTAAATTGAATGCAGAGTAATAAAGTTCCTAGGATAAAAAGAGTGTCATATAACCCATAAAACAAGGATGGGGGATGCAAAAATATGTGTTAAAATCGAAGCTATACTTCTATAAAAAGTACTTTTGTATAGTATAGTATAGTACTTTTATATGTTGCTAAATGAAATACAAAATTTAGAATATTATATAACAATATATGAATCATTGTAAATAAATAATTGATAATAATTAATTGATAATTAATGAATAATTGGATAAATATGTAAATAAATAAATAGATAAATATATAAATATATAAATATATATAAATAAGTACGTGCTCGCTTCCAAAATGTGTAGTTGAGTGACATTCTAAACTCTAAAAATCTTAAACTCTAAAAATACATGATTAACCTAAAAGGTGTTCACATGTTTAACTGTAGGAAGGGTTTTATACTGATAAAATCATTTAGCCCAGGGTTGGTTGTTGCGTCACAAAGGATCTGCCATCTACTTTCCAATGCTGATAGTCTATTCTTCCAGTTACCTTCACTGCTACCAATACCAATTTGGTCTATAATAGCAAACCTAAAACTATGGTTGATTCCTTTCTCACAAATGTGTCTACTCAAAGCATTGTTCATATATTTCTTTTTAATCTTGTATAAGTGCTCATATATCCTGGTTTTAAACTTTCTTTCAGCTTTACCTATGTAGTAAGCTGAACAGGATATGCAAGTGGCGAGGTAGACTACTCTCTGGGTATTACAATTCCCCATACAGCATTTTATGTGTATGGATTGCTTTTCTACACTTTTAGAACTTCATATGAATTTTGTATGAATTCTTTAGAACCTGAGTCTTGGTTATGGATGTTTGATGTATAAGCTCTTATTGATGGATGCATCCTTGAACTCATTCATTTCGGAGTGTGGTTCTTTAAGGAACAACATGGGGTCATGTGATCACTGGCGCCAAAATCTGTTTAAATAGGGCAGTTATACTTGTAAATATGGTTCTGAGGAAGTCTGATGTGTTGCAGACGAAAGCGCTTAACCATACGTTTTGTTGCTCATTTTTTGTATGAATAAAATTGAAGATTTCAGTTCTCTGGCTGTCCGAGCTTCTGTGGATACGTGGTGCTGACGACATCATCGGATTGTTGTTTTTCAGTTGGATCTACTATTTTTTCTTTATGGCAAGCTCAACAAAAGCCACAGCCAAGTAATATTTTAAACACAACACTATAGTCTGTTTAAGAATAAAAAGGCAAATAATTTATTGATAAGACAGACTCAACCTTCAGCTCCATAAGGAGCCTAAATAAATAAAGCCTAAAATGCAGAGATATAAATTCCATCAAAACAATAGTTTCAAACTAACATACACATAAGTCCATATATGGGAATTAATAAATGCATCTTTGAAGTTCAACAAGTAGCTAAGAATCAGTAGAAACATATTAAGAATTTTATTTATTGCAATAAAAGTAATTCATCAGTTTGATATCAAACATTCTGAGAATGTACAATCTATTGAGCTCATCATTATAAATGCCTGAAACTTTTAGCAGAGTCAATATACTTAGCACTCACACATTTGCATTCATTTGAGATAATAAGTAGAAAAGATGATTCGGTTGGATTCAGGCATTCCTTCAACAAGTGTAGATAGAGGGCTGGCATACAAAAATATGCAATATCCTATCGTATACATGTCTCGGTTGTTGTTTGTCTTTCAGCTTTTCCCGGTAATGGGTCGCCACAGCAGAACTCCAGTCCGCTAATGATTGGCAGTAGATTTTTACGAAACGCAGAGGTGCCAGCTCGACGCTCAACCTTCAACTAAGGCACACCCATTTACGCACGCATGTCTTTCGAACTCTACCCAACCGCGGGGAGGACATGCAGACTCCACACAGAAGACACTTCCAAGCCCAGCTGAGAATCATATACATGTCTTGGTATTGCTGTAGTATTAGGATTTTTAAAAGAAATGACATTTATATACTAGCATGATCTGTGCTGATGACCTGCATTTGCACAATCTAAAATCCAGAGTTTGCCTTATTTTTTTTCAACCCCTCCTCCCCTTCACAGGGCTGAGCTTGAGGGTTTCCCTGCCTGCATCCAATCAGCTCATTTGTTCTGCTGGAATAGGAGCCAAGTATTCCCGGAGAAGATGTGAGCCCTGTGGCCCATTTATTCCTGCCCAGGGCTCCTCAATCAGCTTATCTCATTCATAGTGAAAATTGGGTGGCAGAATTTGTTCAACTTACCCCTCCCCTCAGTACAGCATCCCCACCCTGTGGCAACTCTTTCAAGTTCTGCTATAGCTATCCTTCAAGGAGAAACATGGCTCCACATGCATGCTGAATTTCCCCTAGCTTAATGTGTGACTTGCACACAGCAGTACAGGCTGTCTAGGCTTGAGATCCACTGGGTGGAACACCTAACATGCCCTCAAAGTGTCACCCAAATAGCAGACCAGAGCTGTCTCCCTATACCCCAGGATGGGTCAGCTTGTAAGGGAAGCTCATTCCCATCCTCTTTCACCAGCACCTACAGGTGTCCAAGGGACTATTTCAACATTGACTGCCTGTTATAAATTCAGAGCTTTATCCCTCTCTGCCACAGAGTTGGAGTATTGCCTTCAATATTTGGATAACATTTGTATACCTGACAGCCTTTTCACATTACTTTCTATAATATCCACAAAAAAACTGGAAAAACTACATTTGCCAAACTAAGTCATGTTACCTGAAAGGTGTGGAATGGGAAAACCTAACTGTGTAGAAAAAAAATCTTGTTTAAATTGGGGTGCAATGCTAAATTAAGATTACAGCTGATCCTGAAATGTATATTCTGCATCACCTGCTTCAACATTCTCTGTCTTATTAATAAATTGTCTTTTGTTAACTAAAAAAGTTTAAATTAGTTTGATAATTCACTGTAGCTTCCACATTATGTTATGTAAATTAACACATTAATTTTGATTTAGCTTCTATTGGAAATTCTCAAAAAGTGTTCATTCTTCAAAATAAAAGATGATTTTAAGCTGTCAATTTAATTAAAATTCATGTTGCTAACTGTAGTCTCCCTGCTGCATTTGTGTGCACTCCTACAAAATGAGACCTGAACATTTCACTCTATTGTCAGCTTCTTTGAGCTCCATATTAGGGATAAGGAACCTGTGCACTGTTATCTCACTGTTGCATTATAATCTGCTCAGAAATTAGTAAATACCTGTTTTAATACCCTATAAAGCCCATATCTGTATGCCGTTACCAGTTTTAAAATGCATTTATTTTTAAGCTGCCAGCATTCTATGGAGTTATTTCTTTACCTGATGGCAATTCTGTATGCACAAAGGCTATTGGTCTGTATTCTCTATACTATGCTTTGACTTAGTAAAAACTCCAGATTGGCTGGGTTTGTCATGCAGTTTTTATTGAATGGTTTGTCTGTGTGACCTTTTTACCCTTTGGTTTAAAAACTATAGCAATATACTTTAATTACAGAAGGATATACTGCTATTATCGCTCTATTAGAATATATTTGGCTTTACTAATAAGTAGGCATTACATCACTAAGTGTATGTTGTAGAAATACTTCAGATATCAGATTTAAGAACAATTTAAAAAATATTTATACAAAGTGTAAATGCCCTGCTCCTTGGATAATCTTACTGATTCATAAACTACAAAACACAAATACTAATGGTGTATGTGAGGTCATTCTAAATCACTAATCCTAAAATTTGAAGCAGTGTAAGTGCCTTAATCAGGAATATCTATATAAACTAGTTAACATTTTTACTATCGAGAGCTTTCCAAAAATGTATGTCATTATTGCTTAATATTTTGGCTGTTTTTGTTCTCTGTCTATAATGGGCAGTGAGGGGGATTCAGAAACATGGGCTGCAGAAGTTTAAACTACCCATGGTAGGTAGGTGTACTTTGCAAGGCAATGGAAAAAGAAATTCAGAAACATGTTTATCTCTCTAGCTATACACACACACACACACACACACACACACACACACACACACACACACACACACACACACACACACACACACACACACACACACACACACACACACACACACACACACACACACACACACACACGCACACACGCATACATACACACACAGACACACACACATACACACGCGTGCGCGCGCGAGCACACATGCATGTGCACATATGCTTTGAATTGCTGAAGATAAAAACCTGAGCCAAAAACAATCAAACTAAAGTAATCAAAATTTAAAATATAGAAAAAATTTTATTTTTTTTGCTTCAAGGCAGTCCCCTACACCCCACACTACTTACATATACCAACTCTGAAATATAACCATGGGAAAAGAAAATATCCCTGCTTCCCACTGTACTACAACCTCCCATGAAGTAATGCTATCAGTCTGCAGTCATATAAATAGTTGATCACTTCTGCCAGCATCACAGACATTAGATAATACAAATGTTTGACTATATATATATATATATATATATATATATATATATATATATATATATATATATAGTATTCTCGTGTGTGTGTGTGTGTGTGTGTGTATATATATATATATATATATAAATATATGTATATATATATATATATATATATATATATATATATATATATATGTATATATATATATATGTATGTATATATATATATATATATATATATATATATATATATATGTATATATATATATATATATATATATATATATATATATATATGTCTATTTATGAACATCAGTAACTGCATTATTAACAGTTACTTAGCTGTCCCAATTACTCTGTCATAGCTCTGAAAACTCTTTTGCATATAAATTGGCCACCTACCTCCCATCATTTGAAAACACTCAAACTGGATCTGGAAGTAGAGTGAGAACCTACCAAAGAAAAACACTTTGAGTCATACTGCTATGGGATATAATACAACTTTTACAATCTCTCAGCAAATCAGAGTGAACAGGATCAGGAACACAAGCACTCCCATTTGACTGTGCTATTTTTTAATTCATTTCATTTTAATTTAGTTTAGTTTATTGTGTTGGTTAGACAGCACATGGTCTGTCACCCTGGAGAGCTGAACTCAGACTTTGAGCCTTATCTTAAATGTTTGGCTGTTGTCAGTACAAGTACAACTTCTGTACACATCAATCTAATTATTCTCAGCTTACGGTGGTTTAGCTGGTCCTCTGGACACTGTATTCTGATTGACAGTCATTAGGAATCAGATGGATATTATCAACCTACAGAACCATCTTTAGTTTGTACCATGTAGGAACACGATTCACTTGTTTTCTGCACAACAATTGTTCCCCTAAAACATTAAGCATACAACTTGATCTGTTTATAGGACCTGTAGTTAGCACACAGGATGATGTCAGTCCTAACATTTTTTGTAAGAAGCTTTAGCTTTTGAGATATTTTGTCTGAGAGTATTATAGAGAATAACTCTAGGTTCAAGTTTTGGCTCTAACTTTGGAATGTCAGTCTATAGTTGTCTTTTGAGCATTAGCTGTAAAAAGGTTACCTGCAGTGTTTGTAGGAAGTAGTTCAATATACCATGAGAATGTTGTGAGCATCTGTCTATCTTATCTTTTTGTTGGCTTGTACTCCTCTCTCAGCTTCACTCTTTAACTGCAGATAGTTAGGACTTGATGTAGTATGGGTGAAACCATAGTCATTAAACTGTTGAAACTCACTACATGTAAACTGTGTACCAGTGTTTGTAATTAATTCAATAGGTATACCATACCTTCAGAAAATATTATTTAATCTGGCTATTGTTTATTATCCAGTTGTGGCTGAGACATGAATTACTTCTACGTCACATGAGTAATGTTCCACAACAGTGAGGTATTTTTTGCCTTCAAACTCACACAAGTAAAAGTTACTTTTTGCTAGTGACATTGTGCTGATGGTGTAGGCATTAGTAGCTTTTGTCTATGCACTTGTTTAAGCACAATACAGAACCGACCCTTAAACACTAGGTATATAATGTATTGATTGATGTTCGGACTCCACACTGATATTTTGGCCTTTCTGTACATTTTGCAAGTCCTTGATGCTCTTATTGTATTTGGCACAGCACTGTTGCCCTTTGAGATAGAAGTACGATGATTTTGTCTTGCTATAGGTCTTCATGATCTGATAACTGTGCTCTGACTGTGAATTATATATGCATGGGCTGTTTAGTTTGTGTTCATCAATTTAGCCATCAATTTCACGCAAGTTCGATAACAATTTGCAACTCTGTATCTCTTTCAGCAACCTGTTTAAGCTGTTCTAATCTTTTAGTAGTTACTGGTCTAATCATAACTATGTTTTTCACATAAGCAGCAACACGTCTTTGGTATCCAATGAGGGTTGCTCAAGTACAGGATTTCTGGATAACACAACTGTGACAACTATTTTTTCCCAGGCACGCATATCGCTGTGGCATTGAACCTTCATTGTGTCATTAGTCGCTGGTATTTTGGTGGCAGTTTATCTAAGTTGCATGAATTGATTAGTCAAACCAGTGGTTTATCTTCAGTCTGATGCTGGGAAATCTCAAGCCCTAAAAGGTATTTGGAAAAGTTGTCACATGCCCAAATACCTGCAAGACACTCTTTTGAGATCTGTGACTATCTCTAAGTGTTTGCTAACATTCTGTAGCAACTGGCAATAGGACATAAGATTTGTTTACTCATTTCCTGTACATGCTGCACCCAGACCATAACTGGTAGCATCTACACTCACTATTGCATGATTAGTCGCTTCATAGTAAGTTAGCACTGTAACTGTTGTCAGCATTTTTGTTTTACTTTGCTGAAGGCTTGGGCCTAAGGATGCCCCCAGAAACTTGGCACATTCTTTGTCAAGTCTAAATACCAGGATGTTATCTATAACATATATTATATATATTAATATCACATTAATATCACTATTAAAACTGTCAACAAAAAATGGAACACTCTACAGAAGTAAAACCTTTCTTACCCCAGAAGTTAGAAAAACTATTGCTCAAACACACCTGATCTCCACCCTCTTCTATGCCTCACCTATCTACACTAACCTATCCAAAAACAACACTACCAAACTCTCTAGCTGCTACAATAGCATAGCCAGATTCATTACTGCTACTCCCCAACGTACTCACCATTGTATCAACCTCAAACTTCTAAACTGGTTAGAGCTAAATAACCACTTACTCTATCAACAACTACTCATCTTTCATAAGACCCTTTACTACCCTGATGCCACTAGCCTTACAAAACTGATCATACCTTAAAAAACCTAGCCACACTCCGTTCTGCTAATAAACTCCTAGTATCTCTAACTAAATCACATAATAAAGCTGGGGATGCATTACTCTCAAATTCCATTGGTAAAATCTGGAATCAACTCCCACAAGAAATAACTAATCAAAACTCTACCTCTCTTTTCAAAAAACACATTAAAGAACATCTCAAAACACAATGGCTGTGTCCTTGTGCAAATCCTGACTGAAATCATGCCCTCACTCAACTATTTTTCCCCCTTTTCCCCTTACTTAGCTACTCATGATAACTTCCAAGAGTTTTAGAATTCTATCTAAGAATTAGGCTTTACCAGAAATTTTTTATTCTGCCTGTGTAAACTTTTTTGTTGTTATTTGTTACTCTTACTGTTTTAAAAGCATTTTATATTACTAAGTAGTTTAGATTCATCTCCTATTTTACTAGGTGTTATGTGTTGAAACAAATTTTTCATTCTACCTGTATTTGTTTTTTTACTTATATTATGCATTATGTAAGAAATCATTGTTTACTGCCTGTATTGGAGCTTTTCTCCCCGGGCCTCTACTGAAAACGGATATTTATGTCCAGTTAGAATAGCCCGGTCAACAAATGTAAAATAAATAAATAAATATAACAACAACAACAACAACACACTGACCCTAGAGTAAATCAATTATTTCACACTGAAAAGATTTCCAGGCTCAAATCGGCAGTCATTTAGGTGAAGGTTGTCACCTTTTGACTTTCTTTGTCTCTACTGGAAGCATCTAGTGTGGAAAACACTTTTTCATTAATGCTTTCAGGTGTATTTTAATGAATACAGAAGGAACCTTTTATGCACAACTGTATCACCGAACCTTTTTTAAATCATCACATATTTGCACTCAACCATACTTTTTTTAATCAGTAGGGCCACTGGAGTGCACCAATAAGTTCAGTTACACTTTCAATTATGTCAGAGCACTGCATCTGTTTAAATTTTACTTGTACTTTGGACTTTACAGGAAATGGTACCCTCCTGGGTGCGGTAAAGGCATATGGAACAGCATTCAGTTTTAGCTTAATCTTTACTGGCTCACAATCAAACAGGCCACCTTCACTAAAATATCTACACTGACTTCGTGTGTGTGTGTGTGTGTATATATATATATATATATATATATATATATATATATATATATATATATATATATATATATATATATATATATATATATATATATATATATATATATATATATATATATATATATATATATATATGTATATATATATATATATATATATATATATATATATATATATATATATATATATATATATATATATATATATATATATATATATATATATGTCTATTTATGAACATCAGTAACTGCATTATTAACAGTTACTTAGCTGTCCCAATTACTCTGTCATAGCTCTGAAAACTCTTTTGCATATAAATTGGCCACCTACCTCCCATCATTTGAAAACACTCAAACTGGATCTGGAAGTAGAGTGAGAACCTACCAAAGAAAAACACTTTGAGTCATACTGCTATGGGATATAATACAACTTTTACAATCTCTCAGCAAATCAGAGTGAACAGGATCAGGAACACAAGCACTCACATTTGACTGTGCTATTTTTTTATTTCATTTCATTTTAATTTAGTTTAGTTTATTGTGTTGGTTAGACAGAACATGGTCTGTCACCCTGGAGAGCTGAACTCAAACTTTGAGCCTTATCTTAAATGTTTGGCTGTTGTCAGTACAAGTACAACTTCTGTACACATCAATCTAATTATTCACAGCTTACAGTGGTTTAGCTGGTCCTCTGGACACTGTTTTCCGGTTGACACTCATTAGGAATCAGATGGATATTATCAAGCTACAGAACCATCTTTAGTTTGTACCATGTAGGAACAAGATTCACTTGTTTTCTGCACAACAATTGTTCCCCTAAAACATTAAGCATACAACTTGATCTGTTTATAGGACCTGTAGTTAGCACACAGGATGATGCCAGTCCTAACATTTTTTGTAAGAAGCTTTAGCTTTTGAGATATTTTGTCTGAGAGTATTATAGAGAATAACTCTAGGTTCAAGTTTTGACTCTAACTTTGGAATGTCAGTCTATAGTTGTCTTTTGAGCATTAGCTGTAAAAAGGTTACCTGCAGTGTTTGTAGGAAGTAGTTCAATATACCATGAGAATGTTGTGAGCATCTGTCTATCTTATTTTTGTTGGTTTGTACTCCTCTCTCAGCTTCACTCTTTGACTGCAGATAGTTAGGACTTGATGTAGTATGGGTGAAACCATAGTCATTAAACTGTTGAAACTCACTACATGTAAACTGTGTACCAGTGTTTGTAATTAATTCAATAGGTATACCATACCTTCAGAAAATATTATTTAATCTGGCTATTGTTTATTATCCAGTTGTGGCTGAGACATGAATTACTTCTACGTCACATGAGTAATGTTCCACAACAGTGAGGTATTTTTTGCCTTCAAACTCACACAAGTAAAAGTTACTTTTTGCTAGTGACATTGTGCTGATGGTGTAGGCATTAGTAGCTTTTGTCTATGCACTTGTTTAAGCACAATACAGAACCGACCCTTAAACACTAGGTATATAATGTATTGATTGATGTTCGGACTCCACACTGATATTTTGGCCTTTCTGTACATTTTGCAAGTCCTTGATGCTCTTATTGTATTTGGCACAGCACTGTTGCCCTTTGAGATAGAAGTACAATGATTTTGTCTTGCTATAGGTCTTCATGATCTGATAACTGTGCTCTGACTGTGAATTATATATGCATGGGCTGTTTAGTTTGTGTTCATCAATTTAGCCATCAATTTCACGCAAGTTCGATAACAATTTGCAACTCTGTATCTCTTTCAGCAGCCTGTTTAAGCTGTTCTAATCTTTTAGTAGTTACTGGTCTAATCATAATTATGTTTTTCACATAAGCAGCAACACGTCTTTGGTATCCAATGAGGGTTGCTCAAGTACAGGATTTCTGGATAACACAACTGTGACAACTATTTTTTCCCAGGCATGCATATTGCTGTGGCATTGAACCTTCATTGTGTCATTAGTCGCTGGTATTTTGGTGGCAGTTTATCTAAGTTGCATGAATTGATTAGTAAAACCAGTGGTTTATGTTCAGTCTGATGCTGGGAAATCTCAAGCCCTAAAATGTATTTGGAAAAGTTGTCACATGCCCAAATACCTGCAAGACACTCTTTTGAGATCTGTGACTATCTCTAAGTGTTTGCTAACATTCTGTAGCAACTGGCAATAGGACATAAGATTTGTTTACTCATTTCCTGTACATGCTGCACCCAGACCATAACTGGTAGCATCTACACTCACTATTGCATGATTAGTCGCTTCATAGTAAGTTAGCACTGTAACTGTTGTCAGCATTTTTGTTTTACTTTGCTGAAGGCTTGGGCCTAAGGATGCCCCCAGAAACTTGGCACATTCTTTGTCAAGTCTAAATACCAGGATGTTATCTATAACATATATTATATATATTAATATCACATTAATATCACTATTAAAACTGTCAACAAAAAAAATGGAACACTCTACAGAATTAAACCCTTTCTTACCCCAGAAGTTAGAAAAACTATTGCTCAAACACACCTGATCTCCACCCTCTTCTATGCCTCACCTATCTACACTAACCTATCCAAAAACAACACTACCAAACTCTCTAGCTGCTACAATAGCATAGCCAGATTCATTACTGCTACTCCCCAACGTACTCACCATTGTATCAACCTCAAACTTCTAAACTGGTTAGAGCTAAATAACCACTTACTCTATCAACAACTACTCATCTTTCATAAGACCCTTTACTACCCTGATGCCACCCCTAGCCTTACAAAACTGATCATACCTTATAAAAACCTAGCCACACTCCGTTCTGCTAATAAACTCCTAGTATCTCTAACTAAATCACATAATAAAGCTGGGGATGCATTACTCTCAAATTCCATTGGTAAAATCTGGAATCAACTCCCACAAGAAATAATTAATCAAAACTCTACCTCTCTTTTCAAAAAACACATTAAAGAACATCTCAAAACACAATGGCTGTGTCCTTGTGCAAATCCCGACTGAAATCATGCTCTCACTCAACTATTTTCCCCCCTTTTCCCCTTACTTAGCTACTTATGATAACTTCCAAGAGTTTTAGAATGCTATCTAAGAATTAGGCTTTACCAGAAATTTTTATTCTGCCTGTGTAAACTTTTTTGTTGTTATTTGTTACTCTTACTATTTTTAAAAGCATTTTATATTACTATGTAGTATAGATTCATCTCCTATTTTACTAGGTGTTATGTGTTGAAACAAATTTTTCATTCTACCTGTATTGTTTTTTTTACTTATATTATGCATTATGTAAGAAATCATTGTTTACTGCCTGTATTGGAGCTTTTCTCCCCGGGCCTCTACTGAAAACGGATATTTATGTCCAATTAGAATAGCCCGGTCAACAAATGTAAAATAAATAAATAAATATAACAACAACAACAACAACACACTGACCCTAGAGTAAATCAATTATTTCACACTGAAAAGATTTCCAGGCTCAAATCGGCAGTCATTTAGGTGAAGGTTGTCACCTTTTGACTTTCTTTGTCTCTACTGGAAGCATCTAGTGTGGAAAACACTTTTTCATTAATGCTTTCAGGTGTATTTTAATGAATACAGAAGGAACCTTTTATGCACAACTGTATCACCGAACCTTTTTTAAATCATCACATATTTGCACTCAACCATACTTTTTTTAATCAGTAGGGCCACTGGAGTGCACCAATAAGTTCAGTTACACTTTCAATTATGTCAGAGCACTGCATCTGTTTAAATTTTACTTGTACTTTGGACTTTACAGGAAATGGTACCCTCCTGGGTGCGGTAAAGGCATATGGAACAGCATTCAGTTTTAGCTTAATCTTTACTGGCTCACAATCAAACAGGCCACCTTCACTAAAATATCTACACTGACTTCATCTATTTAGGCAGTTAAACCCATTTCATATGCCACAACTCTGCTGAGCAGATTATGTATGTACAGACCATCTAGCACATGGCTAAAAACTGAACAGCATGTTTATGCTTACCTGTTGGACTATCAATTCTAGGCTCTGTTTCATGCAATTGCAGACACTTTGAGAAACTTCTATATGCAGCAAATAATATTACAGTAAAATTGGCCCCATGTTCATTTTAAAACTCCTAACTGTTCCGTGAATAGAAATCTTAACTTACTACTTTGCTTCTGTATCGGTCCCAGTAGAGACTGATACCAGGAAAAATGCTTCCTGGACATTATTTAAATACTGTTGTCATTTTGAGAAGCAACATTGTTAATTAACTTTGTTTTACAAGTGATAGAAAAAATGCCAAGTCTCTGAAATCTCTTACATCTCCTAAAAATCATGAGATCGTGGATTTAAATCTCCACCAGCACATAAGTAAAATGCATTTGAAAGACAAATTTATTACCTATCACTTACCCCACCTTTGGAACAAACATCCCCTGTAAGTTAAACAAAGTGGCAACCTAATATCCTTCAAATTAAACCTGGATGATTGGATGGACACATCAATTTACTCCTGGACTGATGTGCTTTCCCCTTTTTGAAAAGGGGTACAGCATGGGAGTTGGTACTGGCAAAGTGTAAGTGGTCCTGTGTCTCAGTGTTCTTTTATTTTCTATGATGCTGCCAAGAGTAGCACACTCTCAAACCCATTATGGTAATGGTCGCATTTAGGTTCAGTCTGCTCCTCAGGCATTTGTTTAGTTTGACCAACAGTAAACCCTTTATGAAACATCACATTAACTTTGCATTTTACTTCGCACACACCAGTTGCCAAATTTAAATAAGAATTTTGCTTTTTACTAATTCTGTCTCTCTGGTAAATTGCCTTTTCTAATGTCAGATTAAATTCAAGCTGTAACTTTTCAAATATTCTGCATCAGCCAGCCAAATCACAATTCTATTTTTTTTCTATGCCATTACACCTACAATATTCTGGCAGTTCATACAGTCACCTTACAAGTGCTCTGGCACATTTATGTTTTGCTTGTGTACATCTGTAAGAAACATTGGCCAGGATTCACGAAGGCTTGCACGGAGTGTAAGAGATGTGCAACACTCCATGCAAGCCTCTCGATCCAGGAACAGCCCTAAGCTCCGTGTAAGAGACCAGCTAAAACGTCTCTTACATGGACTGGGCGTGGACATGCTAAATACCTCACTTGCATCCGAAAGGTATGCAAATGAGGTATATTAGCGATCCACGAAGCAGAAACCAGTCCGTGTAGGAGATGTTTTAGCTGCAGAAATGTACTCAGTTGACAACTGAGTACATTTCTGCAAATTCCACAACGGAGCGATGTCAGCTCCAAAAAAAGGTTGCATATGACTCAGGCAGCATGCCAATGGCCAAATATGTGGCCATTGGTAATACAACCTGATGCCAAAATGATAAAATTATATATTTTTTTTAAACCCAGCACAGCCCCGCGCAAACGGGCTGCGCTGTATAAAAACATAAAAAAGAAGGTTATAAACCCACAAATGTGGGTTTCATGCAATACATGGAATGACAATGCAGGGACCAGTAGACCAAAACCAACATGGCCACTGTGTAGTGGTTGCTAAGGGGGGAAGCTGAGTCTAAGACATGTAACTAAGCATTAGTAGGCAATCTCATGTAAATGAGGGTTAGGATACTGAATCTCACAGTCACATAGCAAATGAGCACAGTCTGAGTAGTGTAAGAGATACATAAGGGGGAAAATAGAGTAGTAGATAGGTGACATCACAGGGGGGAATGGTAGAAAGAAATGCAGTTCATTGGAGGCCAGTGTAACATGACAGATGACAGGCACAGATCATGGAAAGAGGTGTGCCACTAGATAAGTCATGGAAAGTCAAGAAATGGAAGGTGTACACTGTTACCTACACCAAAGTTTCTTGCTGGGCGTGCATGCGCACGTGTGCACACCATGAAGCACGAGTAGGACAGTGTGCACACGTGTAAGGCAGTCTGAGCATGTAGGAGCATGTTGGGAGATGTTTAACACTGTTTGCATGGGTGTACGTGCGTGTAAGGCAGTCTGAGCATGTGGGAGCGTGTTGGGAGATGTTTAACACTGTTTGCGCGGGTGTACACGCGTGTAGGGCAGGCTGAGTATGTTGGAGGCTGTTAGCAGATGTGTAACAGTGTTTGCGTGGGTGTACGTGCATTTTAACCCGAATAAGTAGATTCTGAACCGTGTAAGCACGTGTGCACGCGTGTAAGCCACTGTGAGCGTGTTTCAGATAGTATGCACGTTGCTCCCCCCTGAGGAAACAGAGAGGAAAAAGGAAGCAACAGAATTAATAGGAAGCTAGCAGGGATAACTGCTGAAGCTAGCAGGTGAAAACAATTAGAAGCAGGCAATTACACAGGCAGAATAGTAGCCCAGCCCAGCACTTAAAACTCTGCAAACAGTAGTGCAGGATGTTTCCATTAAGAGACACTGCAAGACAGGAGTAAGCTAATAGAAGTGAAAACTGAAAAAGCTGAACTCAAAGCAGAAATGTTAGGGGCTGCCATAGCTGTCATAATGAGACATAGGCGACTTGCTGAGGGTGGTGACAATGTAGATGGTGCCAGACAACCCACAGTGAGGAGACGGAGAAGAGTGTACAGGCCCAGGGTCACCTACCACGGGTTACATGAGCTGGAGATAGAGCGCTATAGAGTGGACAGAGAGCTCCTTCAGCAAATTGTTGAGCTGTGCAGGCCACGCCTCACACACAGAACCAACAGAGGGGAACCCATCCCAGTGGAAACCAAGGTATGTGTTGGCCTAAGAATACTAGCAACAGGTACCTTCCAGAGACCAACTGGCGATATGATGGGGATATCACAGGCATCAGCCTCCAGGGTACTACACCAGTTCCTGGATGCCATGTCAGCGCATGTCGGCGATCATGTATATTTCCCCAATGCCCGTGAGGTATTGGCCAGCAATATGCGTCTCTTCCAGCAAATAGTGAAATACCCTGAGGTAGTGGGTGCAATAGACTGCAAGCAAATACGCATCAAAGCACCAGCCGGTGAGTGGGTAGGGCCTACACTAACCGCAAGGGCTTCCCTCCATCAACTGCCAGGTCGTGTGTGATGCCCAGGGCATAATAATGAATGTGTGTGCTGGCTGCCCTGGGAGTTATCACGATTCCCACATCTGGCATTTGACGCAGCTGTACCAGACATTTGCCAATGGGGACATCCCACACGGACACCTAGTGGGGGATGTAGGTTATGCACTGGAGCCGTGGCTGATGACACCCATCAGAAATGCACACACACCTGAACAGGAACGCCATAATGAGGCACACGCACAAACACGTAATGTAATAGAGCATGTGTTTGGGCTGCTCAAGTCATGGTTCCGGTGTCTGGACACATCTGTTGGAGCCTTGCAGTACACACCAGCTACATGTACCCAAATTGTCATGGTATGCGCTATGCTACATAATATGATCTTGCGAAAACAGCTGCAGCAGGACCAGCATAGGGCTGGGCCAAACAGCCCCCCACCATTGCCAAGGCCATCACAGGCAGAGCATGACTCGGAGGAGGAACAACCTGAGCCTGCCCCAGTAGGAAGAAGGGGGTGTGCCCAGTATGCCCTGGCCTTGGCAAAGAGGCAACGCATAGCACATACACTGGCTCAGTAGGAACCCTGGGAATGATACCCCTCTCTGACTCACTTATATAGTAACAGGGATGCCTAACATGACACAACCTGCTCTCAAACATGTACCGAGAGTGTAGTATGTGCATCCGACAGAGGCAGCCCTGCAGCACCACCTGAGGCATGATTGCCATGTGTTAAGCAATGTAACACCATCTAGTATATGCAAACATGAAGACCCTGCCTAACATCTCACCCTCACCAAGCATGATGCCACACTATGAAGACAAGAAGATCAAGTACAATAATTGGCTGAAGTAATGCAGTCAGTCATAGGGGAGCCAATGTGTTACAGGCTGGGAAGATATGCGGAGCTTGACATGATGCACCACCTGCTAGGGGTGGCGTGCACCTATCATGCCATGCCCCATGGATACCGGCAAAGGCTGTCAGTACCCACAGCATGCCCTGAATAGGTAAGTCTCAAAACACAAACCCACCTTCATAGGTTCTACAAGGGATAGGAACCTAGATGTAATACTACCCCATGACAGATGTATAAACAGCAAGATGTGTGCAGTGTAAACGCACACAGTAAGGAGAATGTAGATACCATTCCTGTAATAGAGAACTGGGCAAGGCTCACATCAGCACCTTAACACTACCAGGTCACACCTCATACTGTGCTGTACAGCCACAAAACATGGAACAAGCTACAAAAGGAGGGTGACTAGCAAGAAATGGCAAGGATAACCACACCCCCATGTTGGTACCACAACAAGAAGCAGCATGGAATAGCCATGGTCAAATACCAATGGCTAAAACTGCCTTGCAGTATATAGCCTGCTGCAGACTACTGTCCTAATACCAGGAACAGCACCTGGCCTATGTCGGAATACATGAATAAATCATACCCCCCAAACCACATTATATTGCTTGACTGAAAATACCCAGACATACACCGGTAGCATTGTACTAGCACCAACACAGTAGGAGAAAATTACCCAGATTCCATAAACCAAAATGCCCAGGAACAATGTACTTCTCCCACAAGAGGGGTAAGCATACTGGATGTGATAATCAGCAACATGTATACTGGATGGCAAGATGAGAAGTGTACCCCTCACTGGTAAGACCAGACCATAGAGTAATCACACTGGATATACACACCCTGACCCCAGTCCCTGGCCAGAATACCACAGTGAAAAACATGTGTAAAGTATAGGTTGCAGCCCTCAAAACCGATGTTGAATCCACAAAAGGCCCTGTGCAAGTGCAGAATATGGGACACACCACAGAACATGTTATACAGGCATTCCATGAACACAGCCAGGAATGCTTGGAGTATGCAATCACAAATAACAACAACATACAATGCCATACACGCAGGCATCTGGCATGCTGGCCTCCAGCCATTACCAAACCATGCAAGAGAATGAGGAAGTTACCACATGATAGAGCAAACATAAAAAGGGAAGTAATCATTGACCAGTAGTATGGCAACAACATATGTCCACACATACAATCCACTAAGTCCAGCCACAACAAGTATAATCTGTGAATCCAGAAGCAATGTGATGCCAGTACCAAGTACACAGACAACCACAACACCCCCCAATAAATACAAACATATGTGATAGATGCATCCATGTATCCTAACCAGAGGTTGAGTTCCAACAACTCAGTACTGTCAACACTAGTCAGGAGGAGAAGGTAACCACATACACCACAAACCCAGTCCCACATAGACCTACCACAACTGTAAACCAAACACATAAACACAGACAAATATTCCCGGAGGCCTTAATTACAAACACACCACACCAACAGAAGCCTCCAAAGTAGATCACAAGCAACCACAACCTTCAAACATAGCACATGCAACGAACAGTATGCAAAGCTGGTGTATCAAACAGTCACAGGCCCGAAGGAGAAACAACATGCCTGATACAGTTGTAATAGGTGTCTGTATAGGCAGACACACAGCTGTCCCACTCACCAGACTGAACAAGGGAAAGGGTAGAGTAAGCTGCTTGTAGGCTGCCACAAAATGCCACACAACACAAATACGCAGGTCACCCCAAAGCAAGCAGAAATATGATGCACTCAATGTCCATGCTGGTATGAATTACCTGAGATGTACCTCCCTGGTCAACATCAAATGAGACATGGATGGTCCCTCCGAGTATGTACCCCAGAGTGGGATGACACTGGCTGTGTGCAGCATCCAACCCTCACCAAGAATGATGCCACAGTACAAACACAGAATGCTCATGTTTAACAGCTGGCACAGTTACAGCTGTCAGTCCAAGAGGGTCTAATGTGTGTCTGCTTGAGATGTCAAGCATGACAAGCCATGCTGCTGTTACAGGGATGGCTGTCAGCTGTTACCCGTGTGCGTCTGGATACTGGATAAGGCCTTTGCCGCCTCCATAGAGCCGTATGTAGGCAAGGCCAAAATGACTACCCACCACCCTAGAAAACATAAGTGGTAGGAAACATAAGGGTAATGCTGACCAATGCCAGATGTGTAAACTGCAATATGCATGCCCCTGAGGCACTACCCATTATGGAGAACATTGATGTCTGTCCAGTGACAGAAGCCTGCTGCAAGCCTAGTGATAGCACACCAGCACTACTAGGTTATACCACAAATCATGTGTTATGGCCCCAACACCTGCACCAAGACATCAAAGGAGGGGGAGTACCCATATGCAGCACAGACACCCATATTGCCAGGTAACTGACAATGCACAAAGCAGCGGACACCACCCATGTGCACATAACTGTAGTCAAAACTGCTGTACAGTCTGTAGCATGCGACAGACCACACTCTCACACACAAGAACTCCACCCAGACATCCGAAGACATTGGACAGTATGAATGTCCCACCAAATACCAGACAAGGTACACACAAAGTACCACATAGGTGTCAAACCATTATGTATGCAAGGAGTAATCAGGGACCTAGGGACACAGGTCGACATTAACCTGTCATGTGACAGCCACAATGCCAATGTGGCTATGAAGACTGTTGATACTGGACACCGTATCATGAAAGGATTCAGAGGTCACTGTGCCGCTGTACTGTTCCCTTATCAGACCCATAATCTAGTACAATGACTCATATGGGATGTACCGTACGTGACACCTGCAGCGGTTCGGAAGACCTCATAGTTACCCCACCAACAGGATAAAGGGTGTGAAATATATGTCATATGCTGCCTGGCTTTAGACACCCCAGCTGACTGCAGTCACACACTGCCTACACAGAGGCATTGTATGTCTGTTGTACAAGGCCATGTCCAACACAGGAGTAATGGACATGCTACACCACAGGAAATCAAAGCCATTGGAGCTGTGAGAGTCACAGATGTCAACCTCAACACATAATGAAATAAGATGTGCTGGAGGGACAGATACATAACCCATAGGCTCCCACACCCAGAAACAGGATCCCAATCCATGGTAGGCAGAGCCCTCACTGACACCCCTCAACAGGAATATTGCCAAGTGGATGGATGACCGTACATGTATACTGGGGGCCAGCACTGTGTCACGACCAGACAGAGGCACAGTGAAGAACCACATAAATGGCCATAATTGAACATAGCAAGGGGTGGCAAAGACACACACACTCTAGCTAGGCTTACTAATGGCCTAGGGTGTCTAGCCTACTATGAACCCATGAACCTATGAAGATACAAAACGTACAGGACACTAAGGATAATCACAAGGCTTACCCAACTGATGGTAGGAACCATGTTGGGCATCCACAGATATGCTCGAATCACACAGATATTACAAACAACATACCAAACACACACACATATTGCTAACATACAACCTGTCAGGTGCAGTGCAAACTCCCCCGAGTGCAAAATACATATCCCAGCAGATGGTCCCTGACATTGCAGATGCTGAGGTAACAGCCATCATCTGCAAAGCAGAACACACAGCAGCAAAGGTATGTGATGGTGTCCTGTGCTGAGGCCAACATGGACCCCAAGAATAATGGAATGCCAAATCACACTACTGGCCAATGTCAGCCCTACCACAGGATATGTACCCAAAGAGCAGTGTACAACAACAGTGGTCCATCACAACAAAGGTGTTGCCTGAATGGATACTCCAAACTACCACCCCAGGATCCTGACAAGCTTGTTCTGCACAGCTATGGAAAGGATCAGTATGTACCGCAGACAGAAGGCTAATGTGGACCCACTAATACTGAACCCTACACACTGTGGCTGTTGTAACTGCAGAACCGGCCCCTAAACATGTCTGACCCATTTGAAGCAGTCATTAAGGTCATTGACGAGGGCTACGTGGTCCACACAGCGTAGCTGGACTGTGCACATGCTTCTAGACAATACCGTATGTGTTCAGTATGGATATGTTCACCAGCTTAAATATACACCCCTATGTCAGTAGAGGGGTTGCAAAGCAGACCAAGGACAGAACTGACATGGTCAGACATGCTGCATCCATGTCAGACTACAAAGCGGATATGAGTGGCATCCCACAAGGCCTGGCCTTGGCCCCCCCACCCCCGTTCTGTATACATGTCCCATAGGTATAGGCCAACATGGAAGGACTGTGACTGAGCATGTATGCAGAGGAGTACAAACAGCCCACCATATCCAACCCCCAGCTGACACAAGCAACCCACAAAAGGGCCACCTACAAACAGATAACTGTAGCCATAGCCATGTCAGCAAGCTAATTGCAGAACTGTGTATAGACAACCACCGTGGATATACAGTAAGTGGCCACAAATTACCACACAGGTGTTAACCCATGAGGTACCTAACATGTAATGTGAGACCTGGGTACAAAAGGGGATAAATATCCTGCACTGGACAAACATGTGGCTGTAGTGTTCGCAGAAACATGTACCATATACCCACCCAAACATGAAGGCTGGCAGATGTAGATAAGGGGAACTCACTGTGGCTCTGCAGCCATCCTCCATCAGCATCACAAATGACTACAATAGCCCCTGTGGGATATACCGCAGCAGACACCTCCATCAACTGTAAAGTCCACAACAGTACCCCACCAGGGGTAGCAAAGAGCATGAACAGATGCATGTGTTGCCTGAGTAAATAAACTGCAGCCCAACACACCGCCAACCTTCCCAGCTACAGGAAAGCTGTGCCTGATGTATGAAGCCATGTCCAACCTGGAATGAATGAACATGTTGCACCTTGTACAATCTGAATGGCAGTGAGCTATGCACATGAGAGACCTGAACCCCAGCACTGACGTACATAGGACAAGCTGTACAGAATGATCCATAACACAGAAGGCACCCCCACACTTCAGTAAACTCCTGGTACAGGTCAGCCAGAGAGCCACATATCGACACCCCTCAAAAGGCATCCTGATGAGTGTATGGGAGATGGTAGGCTACCCTGGGTATCACTGTTATGTCAGAGGTAGACGGAGGCATAGTATACCAACCATGACATATGTAATGACAAACTCCAGTTACAATGTGTGTCGAAAGACAAACACACCCTGTGACTAGCATCAGACATGGCCTACAGAACATCGCTAGTGTTTGCCAATGTCCACCCATGTTGTGGAATACACTAGCAATGTTGGACGAGCCTGGTGTAGGTAGTCCATATCTGTACATATTGCAACATGGTCATATGTGCACAACTGGCCCCTACACAGTCTGTTGTGCTCACTATGAAGATGTCAAGCAGTCATAGGACTAAAGCCCAGGATACTGTCCACCACAGTGAAAGTACCGAACCAGTACACTATACGGTACTACAGTGTTAGGTCATTATGAAAGTATGTTGAGAACTGTCTGCAAAGTATCCCATGCAATTCCTGCAGGCACAGTATAATCCCTGTTGTGGCAGACACGAAGCAGTTGGCCAGTTAGTACACAACATAACACCCAACACACAATCATAAACGTGCGATATTGTTGAAGGTCACACACACCCAAATATGTGGTGGACTTCAGAGTGCAACATATGGAAAGCTCACACTGGGCATGCTCGCACACTTTGATAAATGAGGCATATGTCAGACAACATGCCATGGAAAGGCTGAACTGGGCATGCTCACACACTTAGGCCATATCTCCGTTTAGCAGTTGGCCACACATATCTGGTATTTGTACGTGTCAGTCCAGGAATCAACCACAACACAGCAATCAGCCCAGTGCATACAGTAAATGATCACAGAGACATAAGTGATATAGTGGATCATCGTCATATGCAAACATCTGCCACAGATACACAAGTTGGTCATACATAACCTGCCAGTGCGATGTGCATATCTGACCCTGACGTAGGTGGCTGCAAATGCATATATATGCTATCCCCCACCTGACAGATAGTACTACATCTACATACCTCTGTAGAAATAAAGATGTCAGCACCCTAGAAATACTACAGGTGCAGAGCAGCTGCCCAGTAATTCAGATAGTGCACTCTACTAATGCATCTCTCTCAAGTGTCATAATATAGTTAGGTAGGGGTTCGAATCCTGCAAATGCTCAGTGTGTGTATGGGTGAGTGGGGTTTGTGTGTGTGAAAGGCTGTGAGAGGGAACTGTCCCTTTTGGCAACTGGGAGAACACACTACAGGATGCACACTCCCCTTTCTAAACACAGATGATGTCAGCACCCTATAAGTATAGCAGGAGAAGAAAAGCCTCCCAGTAATGCGAATAGCACGCTCTACTAATGCGTCCGTCTCGAGTGTCATAACATAGTTAGATAGTGGTTTGAATCCTGCAAATGGCAAGTGTGTGTGTTTGGATGAGGGGGGTTAGTGTATGTGTGAGGGAAATGTCCCTTTTGGCAACTGGGAGAACACACTACAGGATGCACACTCCTCTTTCTAAACACAGATGATGTCAGCACCCTATAAGTACAGCAGGAGAAGAAAAACCTGCCAGTAATGCAAATAGTGGGCTCTGCTAATACGTCCATCTCAAGTGTCATAACATAGTTAGGTAGTGGTTTGAATCCTGCAAATGGCAGGTGTGTGTGTTTGGATGAGGGGGGTTAGTTTGTGTATGCAAATATGTGTGAGGGAAATGTCCCTTTTAGCAACTGGGAGAACACACTACAGGATGCACACTCCCCTTTCTAAACAGAGATGATGTCAGCACCCTATAAGTACAGCAGGAAAAGGGAAGCCTCCCAGTAATGCGAATAGCACACTCTGCTAATGTGTCCATCTCGAGTGTCATAACATAGCTAGGTAGTGGTTTGAATCCTGCAAACGGCAAGTGTGTGTGTTTGAATGAGGGGGGTTACTTTGTGTATGCAAATTTGTGTGAGAAAAATGTCCCTTTTGGCAATTGGGAGAACACACTACAGGATGCACACTCCCCTTTCTAAACACAGATGATGTCAGCACCCTATAAGTACAGCAGGAGAAGGGAAGCCTCCCAGTAATATAAATAGCGCACTCTGCTAATGCGTTTCTCCCGAGTATCATAATGTAGTTAGGTAGGAATTTGAAACCTGTAAATGGCAGGTGTGTGTTTGGATGTGGGGAGTTTGTGTGTGTGCATTTCCGTATGGAAAACATGTTAGTTTTGGCAATCAGGAGATCACACTACCTGATGCACATTACCCTTTCAAAATACTGATGTTGTCAGCACCCTATAAGTACAGCCAGAGAAAAGGAACTATCGAGTAAACCAAATAGTGCACTTTGCTAATGTGTCTCTCTCACGTGTCATGACTTAATTATGTAGGGGAATGAATCCTGCAAATGGCAAGTGTGCATGTGGGTGGGGGTAGTAGGGTGTGTGTAAATGCAAGTGTGAGAGAACAGATCCTTTTGGAAAATACTACAATACACCAGATGCTGCATATCCCCAGTAAACACAGGGGATGTCACCACACTATCAGCACAGCCAAACAGGGCTAGTTGGCTAGTAATGCCAATAGTGTGCTCTGCTACTGTGTCTATTACCATTGTCAGAGTACAGATAGGTATGTTTTGATAACCCACAACTGTCACGTGTGTTTGTGTCACACAGTATGACCTTGTGTGGGTGTTTGTACATAACAATGCATGCCATTGCCTAAACCAGCAATGGCATTGCACACATGATGTATGTGTGTGACACATACACATAAATACCTGTGACCTGCAGTAGTTACCATGTCTGACACATGCCTCGAGTGGATAAATGGTATTTGCAATGTATACCAATATGACTGTGTCTTACTGTGCAGGGTCCACACGTGGTATGTCTCTATACAGTGTGGGTGTCTATGGTGAAAGACCTACAGCAGGGGATACACATCTGGTCTGGGCCATATAGTGTACATGTAGTCGATGTACAGGTGCTGCATGTTCCCACCTGTTGTGTTAGTGGTAACATGTCATTCCACTGCAATTCAGTGACCACATGTTGTGAACCCTTCAACTAGTGTGTTGTAGCTACAGTAATGCTCACACACAATATTTGGCTGGATGCAGTCCGGCCATATAAACACAGTTCTTGAGACTGTCATATTGCCAGTGTTGTTATGGAGGATAGGTGGTCTTCTTGTGTATGGGAGGGTTGTGTGTGCCAGGCTATGAACCAGATGGCAGTCCGACATACTGTTAGCTGCACATGAGTAGGCCCTGATGGTTTGTGCTGTGCCAACAACCTGGAGGTGTGTGTATCTGTGTTACCTTGGGATACCACCCCCCTATCCATGTGTGTTACATGTGTAGGGGACGACAGGCATGGTATGGGGCATAACCTGTCAGTGATGGGTAACACCTGTGAGCCATGAATCATGAATCTGGTACTGCACAGACATTGCAGTTCACCATGCTGAGGGCAGTGTCTGGTGCATGCATCTTCTGGTGTACACTGCTGTTGTTGTGCAGCAGCACTGTTAGTGTCCTAACCTGTGTGATACCCATGGAGGTGGCTATGTAAACCATGTCCTGCAGCATAAGGCAGTATGTGTGTACCAAGGAGCTTTGCCATTATACATCGGGCCATGGGTGTCACGTGAAAGATGACCCTTGCACATCATTGTGGCTTCCCTAGCATGTAAGCACACGTTGACAGCCACTGGATACCCTATGAATGACAGTGGAGACTGAGCATAATGTAGACATACAACACCCTTCCCACATATAGTGGTAGAATACCTGGTGAGGGTATGTTGGCAACCAACATCAGGCTCATACTGGCCTGTGCCACATGCTGAGAGATCCATTCTATGTTCCCTATCATGTAGTCCAGGGAGGTATGTCTCAGGCAGCCATACTGGCATGGTCAATGAGTGAGTCATATGTGTACATTCCTCTGACTGACCTGTATGTATGTGTGCTGTGGTGGACCATAGTGCCCCTGAGGCATATCACTGTGACCTTCACCAGATACAGTCTGTTGAGCGGGACCCCAGTGCAGCACACAATACAGGTACCTGACACATCTGTAGCAGGTGTGTTGTGTTGCCCTACAGGCTGTGAGTGTGTGGCACAGGGGATGTGCGTGCCATGTGTGGCATGTGCTCTGTTCCGACGGAACATATGCCTGTGTGCCAGCTGCGGAGGTGTGTGATGCCCAGGCAGGCTGCTATTCTGAGTCCTCACGTATGCCCCAGTGTGTTCAGCATGCTGTCAGTGCGTGTCAATGTCTGACTTGTATTGTAGTCACTGTAATATATTTTATTTATTTATTTATTTATCCTACATTTGTTGACTGGGATAGTCCGACTGGATGCATGTCCATTTCCAGGGGAGGCCCGTGGAGACAAGCTACGAGGATAGCAGATACAGCATTACATAATACTAGCATTACATATTACAAACAGATTATTTACAGAGATTACATAAGTAAGCAAGTCAAACATGTTCCACAGGTTAATGTTAGTCCTGAGCACAAGTCAGGATTAAATTAAAATTACACAATAAAGTGGTTCACAGATTTTACACATTCGAGTTAGCCAGGCTTGATACATTGACATAGCCAGTTAAGTGACAAATGTTGTTTGAGTCTACTGTTAAATTGGCCTAAGGTGGACAGTAGGGTAATATCAGCTGGAAGTGAGTTCCAGGATCTACTTACAGGGTTTGCAAAGAGAGAATCACCGGCTGTGTTATTAAACTTGCTAGTCTGAAGTAGTAATTTGTTAGAGGATCAAGCGGTCTAGGATTGTTATAGGGGTGATAATATTTGAAGTGCAGGAGTATTGTCTGGATTATAGAGGATTTTATAGGCCATAATCAGTTGGTTATACTGTATTAGGCTGGGTATTGCAAGCCAACCAAGCTGATTTAGATTGATGCAATGATGTGTCCTAAAAGGCAGCCCAGTGGCAAACCTGGCAATGTGGTTGTAGCAAATTGAGTGTTTGTTAAGGACAGTCTTGTTCATATTCGAGAGTAGAGGGGGTGCATATAGAAGGGTTGAAACAAGGTGTGAGCGAGCTATGGCACCTTTAGCTGGAGGGGCTAGGAAGGCTTTAATTCTGTAAAGTGACCCTAGTTTTCTATTGATGGCTTTGATAATCTGGTTAACATGTAGGTCACATTTGAGATTATTGTCTATGATGACACCTAATAGTTTTGGAGATGAGTCAGGAGAGATTATTGTGCCATCAGTTGACGTTATGGTAACGGTGAAAGCGGTAGACCTACGTGTTGGTGAAATAACAGCAGTTTAGTTTATTTGGGATTTAGGATCAGACGATGTTCAGAAAGCCAGTTTTCTATTGTATTAAAGGTGGTCTGGGTAGCTGACCATAACTCTACTGGAGATGTGGCTGAGCAGATCAGAGTAGAGTCTTCAGCATATTGGACACAGCTGACTTTTGGGATGACAGTATAAAGGTCATTAATGAAGATGGAGAACAGCAAGGGCCCTAGTATAGAGCCTTGTGGTACTCTGAGGGTGTTAGGCAGAAGGTTAGAGAGTTTGTTCTGCCAGAGGCCAGCCTGCTGTCGACCATGCAGGTAGGATTGAAACCATTGGAAGGCTCCAGTATCTAGACAGTGTTTGCAGGGTGTGGAGTACAAGTTGGTGATCAACCATATCGTATGCCTTGGAAAGATCCAAAAAGAGGGCTGAGGATATATAATTAGTGTTGCAAGTATGGTTTATGGTGTTAGTAAAGGCTAGGAGGCCTGAAGTAGTGCTGTGATGAGGATGTACGCCATGCTGAGTGTCTGCCATAATGTGATTTTGGATTAGGTGGTGCATGAATTGTCTATGATGAAAGTTTCCATAATCTTTGCAAGTGGAGAGAGTATAGCTATTGGCCTATAATTGGAGAATTCAGTAGAGCTGCCTCCTTTGTGAAGTGGGATTACATATGACATTTTCCAGATGGTGGGAAAGTTAGATTCTACCATGGTTCCTTTGATTACCTTTGAGACGGGGTAAGAAATAGCATCATCTGGTTTTGATAGGTACTCGGCAGGGAGTTGATCAGCAGAAAGTGTAGTGGGTTTCACTGTTTCAATCAAGGTACGGAGAAGTGAAGTGGCGACTGGTTGGCAGCTGAACGCAAGTAGTTTTCTAGGGGTGCTACTTTCAGGACCAGGGGAGCTAGGAGGTAGATGGCTAGCTAGGGCCTGAAATGTCTCAGTAAAGAAATGGTCAAAACTATCAGGAACATCTTCAGGGGTATTATTAATAGTAGCAGCAGGGATTGGGGTTGACGTTTGTCCAGGATGTAGTATATAAGACATGCCACCTGACAGGGTATGGCATTACTGGGTTCAGAGAGACCAGTCCCCAGATTGGCTGTGTGGTGGCATCCCACACATATGTTGTACGTTCCTGGCCAAGGGTGATGGCTGACTGCATACATGTGGCAGCTGTGACATTGACACATGACTCACATAAACCACAACTGGACCACAGAGGCGATTCACAGGTTACCTTTGCACATGCTACCCTAGTAGTGTGATTGCCATGGTGGGTACCAACACATAGGGCCAATAGGGAACAACATACTGAAGGTGTGTATGTGTGGGTGTACCGCTACTGTTTCATAGCACTGACATATATGACTGCACACGTGGGTAAATGCCAGGTAAGACATGTGCAATGTGTCACAGGCAACGTACATGCATACAGGACAGACAGTGACGTTCTGTCATGTGTAAAGTTGACATACGTATCGTACGCTATGCAGATGTCACTAGAAGTCTACAGAAGCACTGTAACTCTGCATTGCAGGTGTAAGCAGTGTTCCAGGGAACCCCAAGCGAACATGCATGCAAACAAAGCTACAGTAATCAGGGCTGGAAGTAGTGCATTATACAACAAAGAAGGGGTAACAATAACAGTAAGTAACAATGCAAATATGTAGGCACTATCAACATGTACCCAGGAATACACAGCGCAGATGCCCATGGTAGAACTGATATTATGTCATACTTATTTGTGATTTGGATTACATTGGTACTGCACACATATCTACATGCGCGAACATCCACATGGCATAGTCATTGTGGGTAACTTGACACCATTACTGTACATGTCCACCATTGCATATCACTACTTGCGTTAGCTTTCCCCCTGTGCTACCCATGTATGCGGCTATCTGTTGACAACCTTACCACCGGCATGCAATTACGTGCAGCTGTTATACTTTGGTATGTACTATGGGTGCAGATAACAATTCAGGACATTCATACAGTTACTGCAGCAGGCATGCTGGGATAAACACACAGTCATAGCAGCACACTGTACTGTTACCAACGTGATACTACTAATACACTTCTATGTAGTCACCCTGTGCATCAGCAATATGTTTACCTGTTCCCGCAATGATGTTGGAGATTGCAGGAGGTGGCACAGTGTCATCATATGCACAGGGTGTGGATTAGGTATGCCTGAGTCAGCCACTGATACCACCAATTGACATGTGTGTGTATGTATGTTGGTGAGGGGCAGCAGTACAGGGTGGGGCAGTGTTGGTGCAGTGTGTGCATGTATGTGGTCGCCCTAGGTGTTAACATTTTGCATGTGTGTATGCACGCACACAGTTCCACCTCATGGCTGCCATATACAGGGGTTTGCGGACAGCCACAGACTGCACCTGGCAGGCCATACAGATCAGTGTCTGTGTGCACGGACATGGTACCTGTGCCTGGCAGGGGTGCTACGGACCGTATCCAGTACTAAGCCAGACTGGGTACTGTCATCAGAAGCGGGAGTGTGTTGACTGGAGACAAGTCCCTGTTGGGACTGTCCAGAGCCACGTGCACATGGTCTCCTGGGGCGTTCCGATGACAGCACAGACCCAGCATTGCTGGGGCTGCTGCTGGCACTATGGGGGCGTGTGCGAGCCTGTTGTCATCCGCACTGACTGCCAGCTGCTGCTGCTGCCGGCATACGGCCATGTCGACGCCGCAAATGCCCACCATTGCCCTGGCTCATGGACATCTGGTTGTGGAACTGCTGTAATATGCCCCCACAACGTCTGTCTATGACATCGGTGAAGTTACGGATAGCATCCGCAATGTCACGCATACTGTCTGTCATGGCTGTGCGACATGCTCTCAGCTCCCTCAGACCCTGTCTGGTGTACCTTTCCATACGTGACTGTGCCTGCATGACAGTCCGAAACATAGCTGAGGTTGACAGACCTCTTTGGGCACGTCGGCCAGAGGCAGTACGCCCACGGATGCTCCCACGAGAACCCATGGGCAACTGACTGTGTGGTACCATCGGAGGACCCTGCCTATGGCTGCTGTGTGGGGACGCATGTGCCACAGGTACCACATTACCCTGGTCTATGCCCACTGTATCCTGTCCATCACCTAGGGACAATGGTGACAAAGGATGTACAGGCAGGATGACTGTGCACAATGATGGGGTTGACAGCTGTGTCCCGTCAATTGGCTGACCAATGGCAGACCCTGACACACCTTCCTGTACCATTACACAAATATCATTATTACCAGTAGCCATGGCACAGGATTCAGGTTCCCTGCTGCAGGTCACCAGAGCAGCCCCAGAACCTGTGGGAGGAAGACAGGAAACACAGTTTATAGTCTCCAGACATTGTTACCAGTGATGCACTTATACACACATGCACACATGCACACATGGACACATGCACACATGGACACAGGCACACATGCAGACATGCACACGTGGACACATGCACACAGGCACACGTGCACGCATGCACGCATGCACACAGGCACACATGCACACATGCACACATGCACACGTGGACACATGCACACGTGGACACATGCACACATGCACACGTAGACACATGCACACATGGACACATGCACGCGTGGTCACATGCACACATGGGCACATGCACACATGCACACATGCACACATGGTCACGTGTACACATGCACACATGCACACGTGGACACAGGCACACATGCACACATGCACAGATGCACACGTGGACGCAGGCACACCTGCACACATGCACACATGGGCACAGGCACACCTGCACACATGCACACATGCACACCCCGCAGTATACACACAGAGCACTACTGAGTTACACTACTGTTACTAGCATTATCAGGACTATTATAGGTTATGTTAATCACACTCACCAGCATGGATGGCCTGCCTTGCTGTAACCCTGGAGGGACCTGCAGAAATGATGAGATTAATCTCAGTGGGCACAACTGTGCCATTGATATTGCATATGATACAGTGACAGAACAGTCAAGTGTACATATGGCATATTACCTGCACGCTCCATGTCGTGCTGCTGTGTGGAACCAGCCTCCATCATAATGCAGGTGTACTGCTGTTGGTGTTCCGGGGCTGGAGCCACAACACTTAGGAGTAGCCCCTCCAGTCTGGTGAGGGGGGGATGTGTGGCCACCCCACCTCCTGTGGCGACCTGTTGCCTATGGATATCTGATGCACGTGGACGGACACTTCAGATTAAATCACTGCAGTGATGTCGTACCTGCTCATATGTCCTGTTATGTGTGCCAATATCATTTACCCTACGGACAAGGTCTTGCCACAGTGCGGCCCTCTCCTGCTGATTCTGACTGGTGCGGGAAAACAGGATGTCATACTCCCGCACCAGGTTCTGGTGGATCTCCTCATCTTCTGTCACAGAGTAGGCGGGGTTACGCTGTCGTGCCATCTCCCTGGAAGAGAACACAGACAGGATATCAGCAGACCATGTCAGCAATATATGGCACACATACTATACATGATACTCATGTGTAGTGATATACTACTACTCCCATATGTTGCATGTGTGTGTGTCGTGGTGGATACACAGGTACATGGCCAGATATCAGTGCTCAGCCAACACCTGTGCAACAATACCTGCCACATTCCACACAACATAGTAGCATGCCCCATCGGTCAGCACACACTGACAGGTGCAATGCACAACCTCACTCTGGGGGTTCATCCCAAGGTACTATATGTGGGACACCGTCCACTACTGTGATGTGGACAGAAGTTACTCAGCCTGGATATACATATCCCACCACCACCACCAGCACAGTAGACTACTTTGATATGTATGTGATTAGACAGTTATTCACTTCCTGGGACTGACATGGTATCCATACAGCACACTGGGCCAATGGAAGCCACAAGCCACACTGCTGACCCCTTTGCAGATGCTTACCACGGACATGCCACAGATTGCATGGAACTAGCACACACATTTCTAACCCAGACCCTATGCACAAAGGTTAGGCATCCTGTCCGGTGGACCCCAGACAGAGGCAGATTGTATAACAATAGCAGGAGGCTACTGCAGGACAGAGCACATTCACATTAAGGGAAGGCATCTGTGGTCAGCACTGGTACTACGCTACGGTCCATCATAACAACGGCCATGGCCTACTCTGGGAGGGAAATGGACACAAACACTATGGATGACCACAAGGCCTTCTTCAGTTATGTTACACATATGGGCCACATGCCTCAGATATGCTCTGTGTTAATACACACCTACTTAACATTCACCAAACACACGGATATTGGCAACAATCTTGCAGACATGTTCGGTGCACGTATCCCCCCTCCTTCTCCCCCACCAGTTGAAATATTTATCAAAGCTGGATGTAACCCCCCCTATCATCTCACATGTCCAGGTGAGGGCCACCCTCAGCAGAGAAGAACACACAGCATCACTGTGACCTTGTGGTATCCCTGGATGTGTGCTACCTGCACTCGAGAGGAAATACAACCGCATATAACACTGATAATTTATCTTGGCCGTACTACAGGATATGTACCTGGACAGTGGCATACAGCAACAGTGGTCCCACACCACTAAGGGGGCACCTCGACTGACCCTGGGAATTACCACATCATATGCATAACGGGCCTGGTCTGCTACGCTATGGAATTATGCAGTATGGGATGCATATGCAGTGATATCGGGTACCTGCAGACACTTGTTCCCAGCCAGTGTGCCTTTGGGATGGGCTGATCCTGCCTTTTGAACCTGGCTGACCTTTCAAAGCAGTCACTACAGCCATTGCTGGGCCAACGCACAGACAACTGGTGCCAGGATCATGGCCTAAGACTGACTGACATGTAATGTATGGTCATCCCCTTTTGGTGGAACTACGTACACACAACATATCACATGGACATACCTATGGATACAGACCTATGACACATTTGGAGGGTTCACAGTATGCACACTATTAACCTGCTACTTTGCATTACCTGTGTTTGTTGCAGCTGGTTGCGTTACCACTGCTTCTGCTTGCTGCTGCTACTGTCAGTGCTGACAGCTTCGGGTGACAGAGTCACAGTGTATAATTATTATTTTTTTTTTGCTCTCTCTCTCTCTCTCTCTCTCTCACTTCTCGCTCTCCCTCTGTCTGCTTACAGACAATGCAATGAATGTATTGCATGTGGGGAGTGTTAGCACTGGATGCCTTTGTAGGTATCTGCATAGGTCCATGTGATGGCCTCTGCACCAGTTGTAAGCCAGCATTTGCTAATTGCATACAGCCAGTTGTGTACTGATTGCAGTTCTCACTGTGATTTCAGGTCAGTGCTATAAAAGGGCATGTGGGATAGGCGTTGCCCTTTCAGATTGTGAGGTCGGGGACCATGCTGGTATGCTGTGGACAGTGTTCTGTGAGTGTAAAGGTTAGTATCTCTTCTCATGATTCAGGCTGTGTTGTATATTCACATTTCTCCATTCCTCTCTCATGTTCCCTGTAGCAAGTGTGTATGCACAATGACTCCTACAACTATATATAGATATATATTTATATATATATATGTACATATACATACATTTATATATGTACTTTAACTGACCTTATTATCTACAAGCTACCAACTAGCATGACTGTTTCTGTTCACACACTACTATTATGGAAATCCAGTAGTTTTGACAGTAATTTTAAATGGCATGCTTTGTGTACTACACATCCTATATTCCCTTTACATTCATCCCTACTATTACATGTCATATTTATTTTAGCACAATGCTTTTGTATAAGAGTCATGGCTTAGTGGTAGGTCATACAGACTAGTGTTTCCAAGGTCCTGGGTTCGGGACTGACAGTAGGATTTTATTTTGCTTTTGAACTGAGTACAGGACCTGTCAATCAAAGTGACTAATGCACTTTTAAGCAGTTGTAACCGGGTTAGCGCTGGTTTGCGCGGAGCTCACGCATGCGCACTGGCGGTTAGCTCCGCACACACACGCGCACACCCGCTTACAACCGCTTAACAGTGCTTACTCTGGCGTACACCTGCACTATTTTCTTTGAAAGAAAAGAAGATGGGGAGACAGGAAAGTGGTGAAAAAGGGGTCACAAAGAGGGTAAGACAGTAGGGAAACAAGCTTGGGATTTGCAGGAGGGATGTAGGTAAGGCCCATAGCTGCCCATTTCTTCATCAGCAACAGCTGTGCATATGTATGTAATTTGGTGTGACATTTGAAACCTTCCACCCCTGAGAGAGGTGTCAGGACAACAATAATACTTGTTGTACAGCCAATTGTAATTGATAGATTCCATGTCCAGCAGACGTGTGCAGAATGGGCAGCTATGTATGGGGCGTAATTTTTTTGTGGGTACAGAGTGCCCATTTTTTTTTTTCAGGTGAGAGTGGTATGTCAGGTGAAGGAAGTCGGTACAGCTGGGGAGGTAGGTTGGGTAGGTAAACAGACATGACAAACAAGATGCATACAGGGGCGGTGTATGACACGTGTGGGGGGGTTACACAATTGATGGGGACGGAGGTTTGGATATCCAGAGCCCATGAGCCCACAGATGGCAACAGTGGAACTGATATTCCCACCCATAGGCAGTTGCCACTGTTCCTTCACTGCCCAGGACAGGGCTGTGCTGGGGGCTGTGTAGGCTGGGCAACAGGCATGCCCGTTAATTGCGCCACCCGTGCCTCGAGCTGGCAAATCTCCCTACGCACCACAGTCCGGATGCTACGGAGGGTGAGTGGTGGTTCTCCTCCGGCCACACTTGCAGACGGGGGGGCGTGCCCCATCCCCTACAGTGCTTCCACCCGCAGGTGGCACAGGGCCACCGGAGGAGGGTCCGGACTCGGGTGCACTCGCCAGCTGAGGTGGGAGAGGTGGGTCCGCTGGAACCCGCCTTCCCTGTCATCCTATGTTTTGCATTATGTCATGACAGTTTGGGTTAGTGACATATAATACCATTCACAATTAGTTGTAACAGCATGCATTAGTATTCCCATTAACCAAACACCCAGATATTCACACCATTGAACAGCGTGCATAACACATGCATAATTTGAACAGAAATACACAGTCCAACAACATGCAGGGTTAATTGATGGCAACAGTCCATCAGGTGTGGATGTATGAACAGGGCAGATGCATCAACGGACATGCAAATATATATGACCCAACAGGACAAACGTCCAGGGGTGTTAATTGTGATTGCACATACCATTTTCACGTGGAATGGGTTATATGTGGTTATAGGGTGGGGTAAAGAAAATAATATTAACACCTTCAAATAACAATACATATGCTGTACATTTCTAATAGTTACAGTTATATACACACTACTGTTCTAACTACAGTTTCCTATATGATAACTATTTCAACTTGGTGACAGGACTGTTACTGCAACATCAATATACATTTTATTGTTCTACATACACATTCATATCTAGCTTTGTTCAGCTACATCATCCTGCTACATTTGCTTTATATAGCTGTAGACAAGTGTGGATGTTTGGTATATCAGACAATCATCCTATCTGCATATTGCAGACTGAGAGCAACATATCCAGATTTTGGGATACACATTCCAGATGCAGCAACACTTTGAACAGATTTTGCTGTTTGGTTTTGAATCTCACATGCATTTCATTCTGTCTTGACTGCAGTATACTTTATTCAGGGGTTATTACTACTGTATTGCTGGATTCATGACACTTTCTCACACTCTCTCACTTGCTTTCATTTTACTATTCAGGATGGTACTTACTTCTAGGCTTTATTGACATGTTTTACCTGTAGTTATTACAATCCTTTCCAGCAGTCTCACTTCTGTCATGTTTCAGTATTTCAACAGGGATATATTTCACACATGTGATTTCATCATCTTCTGCAGCTATACTTTTCAGCCTGCTGCAGGTTGTGTACTATTTTCTTACAGGTAGGGCATTTTTATTTCAGAATATATGTCAGACAGTTTCATTTTTGGTTTAACTTACAGGCTGAAACACACTTTTGTAATCAAGCAATACTTGCAGACACTTTCACACTGTTACTTGCACATTTTATTCCTTACTGACTACACTACACTCTTTTGCTGACTGTCATACTTTTATATTTCTTTACAGTTACTGGTAGTGGATTACTGACCTGCCTGGTGGCGCAACCGCACCAGCCTATCGCCATAGGCTCTGCGGTTCGCAGAACAGATACCTGCAGCTGTAATATAAATGAAGTAATATTGGAATACACATCTCCATAATATCAGCTAGTTTAATTTCTTACATACATAATTAAATGTAACTTACTCAGTAGTGGGGCGTTGGGTATTTGCCGGGCCTCCAGGATCCAAATGTTCAGTTGGTCCTGCTTGCGTCTCCTCAGGTCCACATGGTGGTGACGGACCTGCTCACCAGTCCTTGGAATCCCTGTGGCACTGGTGAGATCATGAGCCAACCGGTCCCACGCCTCGGCTCTGTATGCTCCCCAGAGGACCTGGCCCTGCATGAGTTGGGCCTCATGATTATGGACTAGGAGCCAGACCATGTACCTGGACTCCTCCACACCCCACCTCTGTGCTCGAAAGCAACTACCCTCTCCTACTCCTGTCATTCTACCTGCAGGTCAGTTCTACAATCGTTTATGCTGTGTATTCCCGCCTATGGGGCTTATATAGTCCATTTTTCCCGCAGATATCTGTGATTGGCCATTTTGGAATTGTATCAACTTCAGTAAACCTGCATTGTCATGCTCCAGTTTGTATTCATTCCTATATATTAGCTATTATTGCATTTAAAGGTACTGCTGTCATGGCTTAGTGGTTCTGTACCTTGACTATGGTGTATAGTATCCGGGGTTTGAACCTGGCCACTGCTTTTTATATTTTATGACTGTCTAGACAGGCTAGGGGGTGTGTCTGTGTAAAGGCAGTTTTGTTACAGCTTGCTCAACGTTGCCCGCCGGTTAGCTTGTTTGCGTGGTGCGCAGCTCCGCACAAATGGGGTGCGCTGGCTTACGCCTCATTTGGCTGTCAGCACACATAGTACGCTCAGCTCAGCAAGCAGCACACAGTTTGAGCGTGTTAAATCACTGCTCAGCTACGGGCACTCATTTTGCACCTGTTAACCCACTGCTCACCTACGGGCAGATGCACTCGCCTTGCTAAACTGTAGCTCAGCTATAGGCACATCTGGTATTTTTTTATTGTTTTGTTACCTCACATTTCTTCAAAGTAAATGGACTATTTCATTACATTTTACATAAAATGTGATTTTATATGTGTACATGTTTGTCAGGGACTTGTTTCATGCTTATTTTGCTAAAAATAAAAGTTGGAGGTGTGGGGGCTCGAACCATGAATGCCTGCTCTTCAGCTGACATCTCTACCGCTACGCTATTGCTTCTTGGCTTACTTTGCATATTTAATTCTTATATGCTTTCCCACTGACTGCTAACTGTAGCTGCGCTATGGGCACACCCGTGCAAACGAGCACATTCACGGTTAAAAATTTTTACAATTTAAAAAAAATATATAACATGTTTATTTATATATTTACTGTTCATAGTCTGTGGGGGCATGTGTTGTGTTGTGTTTATTCACATTTCCATGGACTCTGTCGTGGGTGTTTACTTTGGGCACTTTTACTCTTCTGGGGGCGTGTCCGCTTGCAGGGCTCGGCCTACGGACACACCCCCTACTGTCTTACACGGACCGTGTTAGACTTAGGTGTGATTCAGCATGCTCTCATGAATATGCAGAGCATGCTGACATCACTCCATTTAACTGCAGCCTCTGTGTAAGAGTTATAACTCTTACACTGAGGCTTCGTGAATCCTGCCCATTCTCTTTCATGTATCATTTGCCTTTTTGCCACAAAAATGCACACTGAATTTATTACTGACTCATATGTAACACTCTGACCCTCTGTGTGTAAAAAGAAACTATAAGGCCTGTATTTCATCACCCATTGTATGGCGAAGTGTATTGCCTAGATTTCTTCTGTTTCTTTCTCTACTCAGGATGCCACACAAAACCAGGCAAGCGCCTATCTCCAGGTAGGCGCAGCAAAAGCGTTTCTAAAAGTAAAACAGCTCCAGTGGGTTGAATTTCAATATGGCAAAATAAATTACTTTTTTTTCTGGATTGAATGGATTGCATTCAGTAAAATGAAGACTTTGGAAGGTAAAATGATATTTATTAGTAAACTCTTAAAGCTTCTGGCTTCACTCAAGCTGGCATGGTTTTATAACTGATAAGGCTTTTTTTTTTTTTTTTTTGCTTTCGTTCATTTCATTCATTGGGAACATCTTAGTTTGGACACGATGTCCAATGTTGCTACAACGATTAATTGGTAATATTTGCTGGTTGAATCAGAAATGACAGGATTCCCCATACGTTTCAGCAAGCAGGTAACTTTTTTTTGAAAAACAGGGGCAGCCCAGCCTAAACTATGTCAACAGTTCAGCATTTTGCACCCAAATGACTATGGCTTAGAATATGCAAGGCACTCTGGACTATGCAACTACCTAAAGGGAAAACATCACACATCAGTCATAATAATATCTTGTTGTATTGTTGTATCTTTCGGCTTTTCCCAGTTAGAGGTCGCCACAGCGGAACTCTGGTCTGCTAATGATTGGCTGTAGATTTTTACGTGCCGAGTTGCCAGCTCTGACACACAACCTTTAACAAAGGTACACCCATTCATGCATGTCTCCACACAGAAGACGCTTTAGCTGAGAATCAAACAAGACAACGTCTTACTGTCAGGTGACAATGCTACCGCAGCACCAGTCATAATAATATCTATTTTACATAAATACAGTATACATTTATAATCTCACTTGGTGGCCATGTGTGTCTGACTGATGCCAACATTATCTACAGAGACAAATCTCTGTAATTATTTGAGACTTTCCTCTAAAAAAATCAGGGATATGCACAGAAAGGAATTAGACATATACCATAGATCACATTTTAGTTTTGTTTTAAGGAGAAAATACAGGGCCAAACTGAAAGTACTTCCTTCATAGCAAATCAAAACCAAGAAAATGTAAAGGTATTACTGCTCAATGCTAGGAGTCTAAACAAAAAAAAAAAACTCCACACCCTAGAACTTCTCTCTACCCTAGAAAATGCTGATGTCTGTGCAGTCACTGAGACATGGTTTAAAGCTGTGGAGAGCACACCAGCAGTGCAGGGTTATAATACCTTCCACACATTTAGGCCAGGTACTTCACAGGCAGGGACTAAAGGTGGAGGTGTCTCTATTTACATCAAAAATAAATATACTTCAAGGCTGGTCAAACAGGACAATGCACTTGAGAGTCTCCATGTTCAAATCACCATGGGTGAAATCCAATACCACTTCCTTGCAAGGTCCCCCTCTATGACCCAAGAAACCTATACCATGATTTAAACTTATTAGAAGCACTAACCATCCAATCCAACACCATATTTGTGGGATACTTTAATTACCACACTATTAACTGGGAATCCTATACGACACAAAACGTACATGCTCAGAGATTCCTGGATTTTGTAAACACAAACTCCCTGGACCAGATAGTCAATACACCAAACAGGGATGCAATCATACTGGATCTGGTCCTCACTAATATGGGAGATTGCTGCACATCCCCTACTGTAATGCCTTTCCTAGTAAGGTCAGACCACAAACTGGCCTCCTTTGAAGCAAAAATAAAACCTAGACCCCCAGCTAAATCTGAAATATTCAGGAACTATTCTAAGGCTAACCTCCTACTATTAAGTGAGAACCTGGCAAAATTTCAAGCCCCCATAAACCCTGAGAACACTTCTGCCTATGCAGAACTGTACACAGAAACCGTGTACAAGTATGTTAATAGCTGCATAGAGGTAGCTGTACCCACCAGGAAGAAGTACAGAACTCACTCAAAAAACAAGCTACCTTGGTGGAATCACAACTTCAAAATAAGCCGTATAACAGAAGGAAGAAAATAATGGCAAAAATTAGGAGGCATAGCACCCAGCAGGATAAAAGCACTATCATCAAATCAAACAAACAACTCAGAGGACAAATAAAGTCTACCAATGCCAATTTGAGATAAGTTTGGCCTCCCAGGCCAAGGATAACTATAAATCATCATTTAGCTATGTCCGCAACCTCAAAGGCAATACACAATTGTGTGCACAGCTCATTGTAATTGGAACCCCCTATACTGAGCCAGAAGATATAGCAAACCTCCTGGCTGATAAATTCAGCTCCAACTTTACTCCTCTCTCCCTCAACCTTCCCTCAGGAAATATCATCAAATATAAGTCCCCCTACTATCATTAGGGAACAGGTCCATAATGCTCTTTCTAAGACCAAGAACACTGCATCAATGGACCCAGACAATATCCCAGGATGTCTTCTAAATAGCATTAAACATGACCTATCAGGGTCTGTGGAATTACTATTTAACTGTAGCCTCCAAACAAGCTTCATACCTCATGAATGGAGAAAGGCAGTAGTCAACCCTCTAGGCCATCTACAGACACTGGAAATTACATACCTATAAGTCTCACTAGACTTATATGTAAAGCCATGAAAAGAATTATCATGGAGATGATCAGCAGAGATATAGTAAATCTCCAGACATCGGACCCAACCCAGTTTGGATTTGTCAAGGGAAGATCATGCCTACTCAACCTGGTGGACTTCTTTGAGAAGGTCACCAAAGCAATGGATGAGGGCAAAATTGTTCACACTGCCTACCTTGACCTGGCCAAGCCATTTGACACAATACCCCACTCAGGCACTATGACAAATTCAAGAGGTTAGGTTCAAACCCGTATGTCACCCGGTGGATAGCCAACTGGCTCACAGACAGGAACCAGGAAGTTAGAATTGGAGAGTCCACCTCTACAAAGAGGCCAGTTGCAAGTGGAGCGCCTCAGGGATCAGTCCTTGGACCGCTCCTTTTTGGCATTTACTTCTCAGAAGTCAAAGCCAATGTCAGTGGTCACTGGCTGACTAAATCTGTAGATGATTGCAAATTAGGAGCTGTCATTGAATCTCATATTGGCACAAATGTTCTACAGGAGGGGCTGACACAGGCAAACAACTGGTGTCAGAGTCATGGACTAAAACTAAATGCCAAGAAATGCATAATAGTATCCTTTGGAAAGTCATCTATCCCTGGTAACTATCATGTTGATAACACACCCCGTAGAGTTGACCCAGTAATCAGGGACTTAGGGACATACATAGATAGTAATCTAGCCTTTGATCATCATGTGTCTACAGTTTTGAGGAAATCATTCTATGTTGCACAGCTTATAAACAAAGGTATGGCATCTAAGTCTAAGGAAGTTATTGTTCCACTGTATTCGGCATTCATCAGACCTGTCATTGAGTACAATGCCCGCTTTGCTATGTACCTAACCAGGCATATCCAACAACTGGAATGTCCACAGAGGTTCCTCACTAAAAGAATACAGGGCTTAAGTAATACGTCCTATGCTGATTGCCTCAAGGCCTTATCCCTGTATTCTGTCTCCTACAGGCTTTTGAAGGGAGATCTATGCCTGGCATACCAGCATTGTCAGACCCCACTCTGATGAACCTCCTGCATATCCACAAAACAAAGAGCACCAGAATCACCTGATCTAAAGACTTAAACCTTGCTTGTGATATAAATAGGACCTGCTGGAGAGATAGGTATGTATCCCAGAGACTACCCCGTCTATGGAACAGGCTCCCCATCCATGTGAAGCAGTGTTCCTCCCTAATCCAATTCAAGTACAATTGGATGGGAAACCAGAAATGCATTCCCGGTTTGGCACCTATGTCTCTAATGGACACAGGTAACCTGTAAATGGTTCATCTAGCAGGCCCACGCTTATGCTTATCAAGGGTAGCAGAACTTGTCAGAGATTTAGGATGCATGGCTAGGCTTAAAAAGGCCCTTGTGGTCATTAGCCTAGTAAGCATCTATGAACCTATGAACCTATGAACCTATGACCCTAATGTGACTTTCAGAGTGTCATTCACATAGCTTCCCTACCAGTCATTGAGTACAATTTGTCATGGTTCTAACCCCTTGATCATGTTTTCTTATTGTTACCATTGCTCAAAGTTTCCTTATTGTAATGTATGTAATGGAGCATCATAGTTTGCAAAACTGCTGTATTAGGGAATTTCTCCTTCCCCCACTATTATGCAACTGTAGTGTATGTAAATGTCTATATATATATATATATATATATATATATATATATATATATATATATATGTGTGTGTGTGTGTGTGTGTGTGTGTATGTAATATATGGTGTTTTTATTCTGTGATACACTTTGTTGAAGCATGTAATGGTCAAAGTTAATTATATCAACTATTACATAATTCAAAGGTTTTTGCCCTTTATTCAAGTTTGTGTGACCCTAGAGTTAGTGTATTTAATTTCTAGGGGGGAGGGGTATGTGTGAGTGCAGCCCCAACAACTGTGTGTGTGGGAAGTGAAGCCCTCCTATGTAAAAAGTTATTAGTTTTACTTTAGGTAACTACAAATGTAACCTATTGATTTACATTTGCAATTACTGTTTTGCAATGCTTTTTATGGTGATTAATAGTAGAGTTTGTTCGATGTTTTGTGTTTTAATCAAATTCACCTGTGATTATTCATTATAAACTCATGAACTCCTGAATATATATATATATATATATATATATATATATATATATATATATATATATATATATATTTTTTTAAATAGAGATGGGGGCAAATTATCTACATGCAGAATGGCTTGACTCACTGTAACAAAACTGCTTTCTGTGACTGCAGCATTAGTTTCTATGAGTTGTGCTCTCAGTCATTTGTGATTGAGGACTGCTTCACAGTTGTTTATATCTAGAGTGGTCACAGAGGAAAAAACATTGTACCTGTGAGAACTGTGTTTTGCTGTGACATTTGAAATTGCAGAAAATATTACTTTCAGAGAAATAAATGTTACTTTTTTGTTTTTAAATTGAACGTGTTGGAAAGAAAAGGACTGGATCACAAACAAAGCATGAGCAGGAGGATTCAGTCCAGCAGACAGCACCCATGTTAAGTATCACGGCTCAAGACATAGCACACTCACTTCTGGTGCTGCAATAAGAAGGCTGTGGGTACTATTCTCACCGCAGATACTTGGATTCATTTTTCTAGTTCTGACATTGTAGTGCAGCATAAGATGGGTGTTGTATTCCTGACTGTGGCTTTCTTCAGCTACAACATTATACCAAGGTCCCATTTACTTGAGTTGGTGGTAAGTCCACTGGATGCAGAAGATTCCATGGTACCTAACAAAAAAAAAAAGAATTCCTACTGCACTGGCCAAATTTCTTTAGTCAATATGAATACTCCTATGGGTCGTTCCTGAAAAGAAGACACTGGACTAATTGGACTAACAGAGTAAACAAAGAGTAAAATAAATAAATGATCTAGAGACTGTCATCACAGCTAGCAAACCATTGATTCCTATAGAAACACTGGTCTCCGTAGGAGACTTCTGGATAATTATATCTCCTAATACCTCTTACCCATTGAAATGTATATATGCATAACGGTTTTAAAAGGTTTTGAAACAGATTCGTTGTTTCTTATTAAATACTAGCAATAAGTAATTAACAGCATTTACTGCCGAAGCAACGTTCATGCCTGGCTTATTCCTGCTGAAGGGCAACAGATATCTGTATCTGTGTGAAGAATTAAATAAACACTCCTTGCAGAGGTGCTATATGGTGTTACCCTCTTGTTCTAGTGTGCTAAGTACCTTGCAGACTACATTACTTCCATGGCCTTAGAGAGACTAAGCTTATGTAACAGCCTAGCTTTCAGATAGAATAGCTAAGTGATTTATGATTCCCTCTCACTTAGTTTTGCAGGATTATCTGATTTTCATCTGGATGTTAAACATTTTTTTTTTTTGCAATTAGGATGAGTTTAATCAATAAAATGTTCACTCTGGAATAAGCATGCCAGCAGTTTCCAGAATGACTGATACAATAAACAGGAATTTATAGCTAAAGGTAGGAAGTTATTTTGTTTCAAACAAGAATTTGAAGCCATTTTTTTAGGCCTGGGGTAGAAAAACATATATCTAAACCTTTATGTATCTATTTATCTGGACCAGTGTTTGAGAAGTGTACAATATTTTGAGTGATGCATTTCAGTTAACACCTTCACAATGGATGCTAATTAAAGTGCCACTACATTGAATGATGAGGTAACTCACTTTTCTTGTATTTAAAATCATAAAACTATAATTTTAAAATTTTAAAAAACCTACATTGCAGTCTAATTAGTTTATAGCTAAAAAATCATTAGTACAATTATTGAACTAATGAAATAATTATTGGCAGTTAGCGGCACACCCATTTACGCATGTCTTCCGAACGCCCTGCGGTTGGGTGGGCATTTGAAAGACATGTGTAAATGGGTATGCCTTCATTGAAGGTTGAATGTTGAGCTGGCACCTCAGCATTCGTGAAAATCTACTGCCAATCATTAGCAGAGTGGAGTTCCGCTGTCGTGACCCCTAACTGGGAAAAGCCAAAGGACAACAAGACTAGTAAGGTTACAATCTATTAATAGGCTGCTTACTGTACTTCAGGGTTTTTGACTTCCTCCACCTCCACTTGCAAATCACTCAGTGTTCCTTTGCTGAATCTGATAAAGATCCATGTGGATGAGTGAGTGCTATACCCAAGTTAACAAATATAAATGAACAGATTACCCTAAACAAAATAAAATGAACCAAGAAGAGAGAGGACATACTGCTTAGAGTAGCAAGCCAAATTATTGTCTGTTACTTTGTGGAATCAGCACAGATATTAGTTGTTTAAAACAAATGATGTCAATGTTTGTCTAATTCCTACTGGTTTTAACAATAATCAATAAACTAAATCAGACATGCTTCAGTTTTCTGTCTATAGTTATAGAATTTCCAGTTACTCACATAAGTATTGACATAAGTAAGTATAAGTATTGACAGATATCATATTCTTTGGGCAGTGCTGGCAGCACATATTGCAGTGACTGAAGGAATTTTATTTTGTCAAAGGAAAACAGAGATACGAGGAGTAGGTAATGAAGTAGCAACAGTGGGACAATGTTGCTGCATTTTGGACTGTGGTAGTATATCTGTGCATTGGGGAAATTACTCCATCAAATGTAGATGTATTTTGATATATTTTGCAATAAGAGCTGTTCTGACCTGCATGACAGAGTGCCTATTGACAGACAACGGGAGAATAAACACCGTTGTTACTAAATCGTATCTATCGATATGTGTGTGTGTGTGTGTGTGTGTGTGTGTGTGTGTGTGTGTGTGTGTGTGTGTGTGTGTGTGTAAACACTTTGGAATCTCAAAATACTGAAATGTTGAATTTCAGTATCTCAAGACCAAAGTGTTGAATCTGCAGATGCACGAAACTGCAGAATATCGAACCTGGAAATGTTGAAACCTCAGTACTGATGGTGCATTGGGTACGTGTGGTGTTTTTAAGGGTTTTGGGGAGGGTTTGTGCATTTGTTAGTGTGTCGGGGAGTGTTAGGTGTGGGTTAGGGTACGTAGGTGGGAGTGTGAGTGTGTCAGTGTTGAGAGTGGTGGTGTTTGTATCTGTGTGGTATGTGTTTGTGCAAGGGGTGTGTGGAATGTATGTTGGTGGGTTTTGTGTGTGTTGGTGTTTAGTGCATCCTCATAGTTGGTATATATAAGTAGGGGGGCACAGCCCCCCACATGGGGGGGTTCAGGGGGGCTTGCCCCCCTGCTTATAGTAAGTGTGTGTGTGTGTGTGTGTGTGTGTGTGTGTGTGTGTGTGTGTGTGTGTGTGTGTGTGTGTGTGTGTGTTTGTGTTGTGCAGAGGTAGGTGTAGTGTTTGTGTGTGTGCTTTAATGGTCGCGGTTTTGGTTTTCATTTTTTTGGTGTTTTGGCTTTATAGTCTCGAAATACTGAAATTCAATATTTCAGTATTTCGAGATTATAAAGTGAATCCATGTGTGAACACTAGATATCTCTTCATCTATCTATGTAAATATCTATCTATGGGTTACCATCAATTGGCTGAAAGCACTAATTGCTGAAAGGAAAAAAGCTGGTACAGCTTATCACATATACTGTCTTTTTTGTCACTGGACTCTCCCTATCCCTCCAATAAAACAATTTGACAACTCTCATGACTTCGTGGCCAGCTTTATTAATGATAGGTCAAACATATCAATATCAACCAGCTTTATTAGCAACAGGTAAAACACATCAAATAGTACATACCAGGAATATGCTGATCTAAAGAAGAAAGGTTAATGTTTAAACAAAGCTAAACAATCTTCCTGAGTAACCCTTGTACCCATCTAAATGTTGCCATCTTCTTAGCCAAAACATGCGCTACTGCCAAGTTATCCAAATGAAATATTACCCTCTTGCTCCAAACGTCTCCCCTCACACACTCATAATGATGCCCAAATTAGCATGATTTCCAGGAAAATGATATTCCTTCCCAACTCATCAGTCCTCCCCTCTGGACATGCTTCAGCAAAGCACCTGCCTCTAAAATTTGCTCCCATACCTAGCTTCCCTGTTGCTTCAGTAAATAGGTCAATATTCGGTGATGCAACCTAGTTGTCTTAACAAAAGGACACTCTGTTAAAGTGCTGTTAAAACTTCAGCCAAACAGATATGTCTTCCTTGACCTGCCTGCCTGCCTACCCTTATCCAGTGATGCTTCAACTTCATGCCCCCCACAATTTGACCACGGCCTTCAAAAAAGCTCAACCCAGTCCTACTGTTCTACATGCAGAATTAAGGAGCCCTAAAACCTTCATCACCTCCTTAATCCTTGTTGTTTCCTTTTTCAGCATTGACTGTACTTTGAATCTCAACTTCTCTACTTTATTATATAGCAGCTTGAACATTTTCTGCTTTTAGTCCAGCTCTAAAACTAAAAAGGTTAGTGCCTTAGCTGGTCCCTCCACTTTTCCTTAGCCAGTGGCATCCCAGGCTCTGCACATACTTGCTCAAACAATTCCATTCTCCTGACCATCATTTCCTTTCCTTCTACAAGAAAAATCATCCAAATAATGCACCTCCCCCATGCCAATGGCTGTCTGCGGCCAAATCCAGTGTAATATTGTGCTGAATGTTTCAAAAGTGGCAGACCTGACTGCACAACCCATAAGCATTTCTTTTTCCCTAAAACTGACTTCAAATTCTTACAAAGATGAACCAAACCACCCACCTTAGATTCTATCACAAACCCACCTTGAAACACCTCCACCAGCTCCTTGATCCACCCCATTATCTGGGTAGCCCTGAAACAGTGATGGTAACCAACTCATATTAATAGGTGAATGCACAGCCCCCCTAAAGCAGTTCCACCTCAAAAGGATGACCCTCATAAAACCCCTCTATCTCCCCCTTCCTCTAACATCAACCTCTGCACTTTCCCCTGTAACAGTACCATCGACTCTTGTCCCACCCAGTCCATCCTTCCAGCAACACTTGATGACAGGATGTTTGCAGAACAATGAGAGCACACTTGCAGGAATCGACATATGAATCAAGAACACTTTTCTGCACTGAAAGGCCAATAAGTTAAGTTTTCACCTTGATTCCACATTCCCTCTGACGATTCCCTGACCTCACTGCCTGACCTATCCAACATAGCTCTCATCTAACTGTCAGGAGGCCTATGCTCCCATACAGAGAACTTATCTACTGCCTTGACATTATGGAAATGCTGATCATATTCATAGCCAGGCATTATCCCCCCAATGGTCTATATTATAACATTGAAGTTACGGAACATCGAATACAATATGATCAACACCATATTGTTGAAGTTCCGTAACTTCGAAAATGAAAAAAAAAAATCAAAACTTGTTTTTACCCTAACGGGTTTAAGCAGCAGAGCAAGCCCCTCTGCACCCCCCACAACCTCCGCTACTTAAATACATCAACTCCGAGACCGCACTACATTGCAGTAAACAGAAATCTCCCCTTATGGAGATTTCCATTTACACGCTTGAGATTCTGAGCGTTCGATATTCTCATGCCAACAATGTCAGATTCAACATTGTCGGCTTTTGAGAATATAATATAGACCCCCCCCCCCAGCCTCTGTGCCTCCCTAATCATTAAAAACTAATGTAACAGCAGTAATGCCTTTTGGGGCTCTTTCTCAAAGATAATGGCCATGATATAAACAAACCCACAAACCCAATTGTCTCCAGTCTTCAGATGATACTTCCTTGCACATTTTTTCTCCAAAATAGCCATGGCGGCTGTGAGATCCATAACCCCAGATGACTCCACTCCAGCCAACCATTGAACACTCTCAGTATCCATGAGATCAAAATCCTTGAAAAAATGCCCCTACCAAATCTTCTCCTTTACAACCAGTGGGATGAGTGCTGTTATAAAGACTGCTTTACCAGCTGCCTCACTTAATGGATCTGAATGTAGGCCCATGCCCAACCTGGCTCCCTATGCCTGAGGACCTGGTGCCTGGCAAGAGCAGAAAATCCCTAATCAGTATTGATGCACAACTAACCCTCATCATCTCTAAGGCCCTCTGTAGTGACTCAGACCCCTCATTTAAGTGCCCTCCAGTGTTTTCTTCCCAAACAAACTCTGCAATCTACACCTAGCTCTCAAACTCAAATCACACACCAGGATAAGTAAATCAGCATCTGACATGATATTGCTTAAGTGCCCTTGCCAGGAAAACAAGTTAAGATCAGTCCCTGTTGGTTGCTGCTGAGATAATGAGGACAACTCAGTAAGACTCCTTTGCACCCTTCCAGCCAACTCCTGTATCTCCTCTGGGTGCATCTCTATTACACCCCTTCAAGATATTCTGGATCATTTGGCATTAGACTGACAGGCCTTTATAACTGGCTTTTCCACTTGAGCACATCATTTCCAACCACCTCTAGCTGGTTCCACCTGGGCAACCTCCTGTTGCACTTCTCTCTGTGCCCACCCACACTATCTAAAATAACTTGACTGCCTGTGACACCATCTCTTGCCACTTTATCACTGTATTTGACCTCCATTAGTGAACTATATTTGGAATGTGATTTGCAATACATCTTAGAGTAAAAATTTCCACCATCCTTTTCCTAGTAGAATCTAGACTGGCACGTGTATGAGCTAGGGTTGAGGCTAACAGGGCACATTAAAACAGTGGCAGGTTAAAATTAAAATATTTTATCTGAATCTAGACAGGAAACTGAAGAGCTGTAAGGCAATGTTAGCCATGAACGGACGGCAAATGAAGTATTAATTAGACATCAGGAAAACCAAAACAAAAAAAAATGTGATTTTTTTTCTATTAAGAAAAGAAAGTAGAAAGAAGAACCAAAAGGCCTACAGATCCAGTATATGTGATACTGCAAGGTGTTCTGCTCCAATTTCCCTACCCAACTCACCATTGGTATGGTCCCAGCTCCAGGGTGGAAAGTACTGAGGGCACTTAAGGAAAACAATGGTGCTGCTAGGTAACTGATGATCAGCTAGAGACAAGGAATAAGGGGACAATATCCTTCCTATACATTGGTTATAAGAAATGGAAGTGGGGGATACATGGTATAGAAATGAGGCTTTACAGCACAAGGCACTGATTAAAGGTAGAGAACAGAAGCGGTCTATCATAACATTCTAAGGGATTTGTCTCTTTTTCATATATTCAAATCAGTCATTTTAATTCCATATCATTTATTTAAAATTCAAGAAGAATTTAGGGAAGAAATGGAACTTATTTCTCTATGATTCACCCATTTGTTCAGCTTGGATGAAAAGCAGACAACACATCTAAACAGAAGGCATGAAAAGCACATTTATTTATTTAACATTTGTTGACCGGGAAAGTCCAACTAGGTTCCACAGATCCTGTTTTCAGCAGAGGCCCAGGGAGAAATGCTCCAGAAGCATGTCTTTAGAATGTGGGAGGAAACCAGAGTACCTGGAGGAAACCCACGCAAACGCAGGGAGAACATGCAAACTCCTCACAGAAGGCACCCCAGCCGAGAATCGAACCAGAGAACCTCTTGCGGGGAGGCGACAGCATTAACTGCTGCATCACTGCGCCGCCCATACCAAGTAATACCCTGAAATACCTGAGATTCTGAAAGTTATGTAGTAACAATGGTGATGATATGTGAGAGCGTTTTTGTTTTAAATTTTTGAGAAGAGGTAAAGGCTGTTAATGTCTTCATGGATATAATTAATGACAAATTAGGTAATCTGATGGAGAGGTAAGACTTTTTTTGATCAAGTTCAGAGTATGTGGAGTTAGTAAAGATTGGCACTCAGACAAGGTCTCAAAATATAATGAAACAAGAAAAGCAAACGAAAAATACATTGCAAAGTAGCTACATTGTATTTTGTGAAGGAACCAGCTGTTGAGGACAGGAATACATAATACAGGATGGAATAATGTATGGCAGAGCCAGGGAATATGGTAATATGAAGAGAAGATCAAACCAAAGATGAGGTGGGATGGACCAACAAAGGGAAATAAATATATTTAATTCAAAAATGAATACAATAAAATCAGCAATAGGCCATATAGGAGAGTTTCCTAAAAAGGAGGAGTTAAAAGAAGTCAAAAGAAGGATAAAAATAAAAGATGTTGAGAACCAAAGTCAGTACCAGAAATTAGGGATTTCTTTCCTTCATTTTTAGTATAGGATGTTATTCTCAAAAAATAGCAGCCGCGGTGGTGCAGTGGTAGCATTGTTGCCTCACAGCAAGAGGTTCTCCTGTTCAATTCTCGGCTGGAGTGCCTTCTGTGTGGAGTCTGCATGTCCTCCCCACAGTCGAGTGGCATTCAAAAGACATACATGAATGGGCGTGCCTTCGCTGAAGATTGGGCATTGGGTTGGCAACTCGGCACCATAAAAATCTACTGCCAATCATTAGTGGACCGGAGTTCTGCTGTGGTGACCCCTAATCGGGAAAGACCAAAAAAACAAATTCTCAAAAAATAGTAAGACATGGCTCAGAGCTGTGGCAGGGGGATAAGTAATTTTCACAGACTTCTGAATCAGTCAGAAATAGCTGAGTTAAATTTCAAATGGTTGATATGACAATGGAGCATCCAAATGTGTCTTGCTATGTCAAATAAATACAGAAAATACCCAAGAGAAATATATAGATGTAGGTTTCAGAAGTCCAGACTTACTCTATATTGTTAAGTAGAAACAAACAGGAAGAAAGACAAATAAAAGGAAGAAAGTATGTCTGGATGACATTGTTTAGTGCATGTAAAAGGGGAATAATTACCCTTTCAACTGAAAAGAATTCATGAATCACGCTACAGTGTGTTCATAGTAGTGGTGACAGAAATTAAAGTTAAAAATGGAAACTTGTTAAATGGATTGAAATGTCCAATTATAATGATTGGAATCATACACAAGTATTGACAGTGAATATGGAAAACACTTTCCCTAATATCAGTGTTGGATAGAATTCTTAAGCACTTGATTTTGTAAGATGTGATGTCTAGGGACATTTATCTATCTATCCATCTATCTATCTATCTATCTATCTATCTATCTATCTATCTATCTATTGTATAATAAACTGGTCCAAATACCTTTTTCATTGAAGACCCAAGCCCTAAATGCAGTGTTAAAAAGTCAAAACATTGTAGTTAGTTGTGCAACAGTACAATGAATAACAGCTCTCATTCTCAACTAGCATACAATAGTATATAGAATTGCATTTCTCATTGCCTGCAAGAGTAGAGGCAATAGTACAAAAACAGCCTCCCTTTCAAAAAGTGACTTATTCCCATACTATCAACATCTGCCTATACTATGAAAATGAGCTACACACTAGTTACAGTATTTACAGGAAAATTCTAGTTAAGCAGTGGAGCAGATATACATAACAGTATTCATTAAAATAAAAGTTTCCTGGAGCCATTAGGTAAATTTTATATGGTATGCCTTACATATAAGATTACCATATGTTCCTTGTAACATTTGCATTTATTTTCTTCTGTAAGGTAATATTACATTTTTCTTTATATTGACTGGCTTCTTGTTTCAGCAAGCTGGGGCAATTTTGGTGAATGCTGTTTTTGTAACAGATAAATAAAATGGTGATCATATACATTGTAGCACATGAGTGTTTTGAAATAAGTGAGTTTGTTCCCTGACATGTAGTTTATTCTTTAGTAGAGGATGACACCATTAAAAACAAGCAGGAAGGCAAAGCCCAGCAAGCACCAGTAACCAAACAGGACAGTTCACCCATGGCACAGACAGCACTGTAACAAACTGGGTGTACCGAAACCAGTAAAATGCACTTAATGAATACACACTTGGTGTATCGGAGCCAGTAAAATGGACTTCACTCCACCAGAAAAATAAAAAACATTCAAATATCCACAAAAATAGTTTAATATCCAATTTACTTAAGTGCTTTCATCTTGAAATCAGACTTTTTCAAAAGTAACAAACAGCAAACATAAAAGACTTAAATAGACCACCAACAAATCACATGCCTACTAGGCAGTCAAAGTTTAGAGGCAAACATAGTAACCCCCCTTCATTTTTAACTTAAAAGATTACATTTCCAAAAATTAAACACTTGTATAATCATATTAATGAACCCTATTATTTAAAACATCATATACACAAAGTAAAATACAAGTTATTGAACATTGTTCATTCAGTCCCAGACCATAAAAAGCATTAAGGTAAAGCTGCCAATAAAGTTCTCTTAATTCCAGCCATAAGGTGTAATTATCACCCCTATTACTCTGTATTTTTTGTTCAAGACCAAAAAATATAAAATAATGATCAGGGTTGCCCATAGAGTGTTTTGCTAAAGTGTTAGAACATCTACCATTCCTAATATCATAAATATGTTCGTATATACATTGTTTAAATGTCTGTTCAGTTTTTCCAATATAATATGCCCCACATATTTGGCATAATGCAGCATAAACAACATTTTGATGAGGGTGACACCATTCCTAAAGTGACTTGAAGGCGAAGGTGTTAATTAGGTAGGTGGCCCTGTGCTGTGGCTGGAAATTACTTTCTCTTGGTGGTATAGTGATGTTCTGTGGGATTCACCAAGTGAATGAATCTTAGTATCTTGATTTCTGCAATTTTTAAAAGTGCTATATTATGGAATTATACAAAAGGAATAATGGGTAGCAAATATGCAAGTCTTAGAAGAAAAGCCTTAATGGCTTATTAATTACAATGAATTATTGTCTGCCTAGCTTTTGGTACAAGAAAATATAGTTGGCATGAGATTTGTAATCAAACAATTACTTTTTTATCTGAACTTCCATATGGGCAGGGATTGGTCTCACTTCAAGAGGATTTGTTGGTCTCACTTCAGGAAGTCGGGAGGATCAAGGACTTTATGTAGAACCGAGGGTCAAGACATCGGGAGGATTTGTGGTGTGACTTCAGGAGGATTTGTTGGTCCACTTCAGGAAGTCGGGAGGATCATACTATGAAGTGTGTGTGTGTGTGTGTGTGTGTGTGTCTGTGTGTGTGTGTGTGTGTGTGTGTGTGTGTGTGTGTGTGTGTGTGTGTGTGTGTGTGTGTGTGTGTGTGTGTGTGTTGATTTTGGCATCCATAACAACAGTGATCCCTGCTCTCATCCTTCCCTAGTTCATAACCTCTCAAATTTCTCTGTACAGGGCAAGGCCAGTGAGAGCAGCTAAGCTACAAAGTATGGCATCATGTGGACAGGGGTCACATATCCACAGCTACAGAGCAATGCAAAATGTCATAGTGCCATTTGGGACACCATGCCAAGTCACACCTCTGCTCAGAATGGTACAGCTTAGTTAGAGCAGAATAACATTTATTGCCACAAAATAACTTTATGTTGTTAATGATCTCTCTTCCATCTGACAAAGTGCAAAACAGAATGCCATATCTCCAGCTAGACAAGTACTACAGTAGTAAGAAATGATGTGCCTATGTGCACTGTTGCTGTAATGTCACAGTTCCAGCTAAGACAGGCATCTTTGAATAGGGCATTTTAGTTCCCATTAATGCAGTGCTGCTGATAATGCAAATCTCAATTTCCTTTTTTTAGTATGTTAAATGTAGACCTCTGCAGATATTTTAAAGTGGAGTAACTCAGTTTATGTCACAGCTCCACTACAATAACATTATGTTGTCATGCTAACAAAGTGTGTTGCACCGCTATAAATATACAAAATTTCACAGCTACAGTCATTTCAGAGGACCATTTACAATTAAAGCACTGCATTGACAAATGTTGCTTAGTGCTGGGCAGGGAGGAGCAGAGAGGGTAGGAGGAGATATGTTAAACTCCAGGCATCAAACATTCTTTTAACACCTCTGGCCTCAACAGCTCTCATAAGGATTTTGCACAGCACCGCAGCATAAGGACCATGGACTATGTCCCATCTTATTATCTATGCATGTATTTCTTTGGGTATCACTTAATTTGTGCAGTCCCCTCTTCCAGAGAGGTAGCTTGTCTTTTCTTTCCCTGCTGATCATCAATAAGTGCCTTCTGTGTGGAGTCTGCATCTTATCCCTGTGTTTGTGACATAGTAAAACAACTTTTTATTCTAGCAATAAATATATACTAACACAACCTTTTTATAGCAATTTTTAAGTTTATGACTATTTGAAATTTGTCCTTATTTTTGGGACTGTAATACCCTGTTATTGGCTTTGTCCAGGTTTTTTGTGTTAAGGTTGACAGCTATGGCAAGAACTGAATTCACTGAATATGTTTGAGGGCTGTATTCCCTCATTACTGGGTTTGTCCAGGTGTTTTGTGCTAAGAGGTTGCTGAATTCATTAAATGATAGCCATTTAAGTTTCAGTCTTCCTCTCCAAAGCAGGTGATTTGGCATAGTGGTATGTTGTTCTGACTATTTATGATGGTAACACAGCATTTTATTCTAGCAGCTTTCCAAGATTATACAAGCAATGTTTAATGTGTTCCTGTTTTGCAAATGCTTTGACCCACCCCAATAAATTTGGCTTTTCCAGACTTTTGTGCTGCGTAGCTGAGATGTAGTATTTTACAAGGAACTGAGAGCTGCAGGGAAGAGAAGTTTAGTGCTGATTATGCTAAGTCAGCTCACATTGCTAGTAGCACAAAATGTTGTGTACTGCTTTTAATGCAGAAGGTTGTTGGTTCTACTCCATAAAGGGTGAATGCTGCTGTACTGAAAGTTAAGACACTAACTATGAGCCTGTTATCAGTTTGCCATCCATTTCCTATTGCAATATTACTAGCTTATTATTAATGTAATTTAGGCAATTTATTCCTCAGGGGCATCAGACACTATGAAATATAAAGGTGATTGCTAGCAGCAACCTCTTCATTAGTTAGATTTATTTAACATGGAATTATTTAGATGACTTTTTTTTACTACTTCAGAGATTGTGCATATTATTTACTGATAATGGTGGACTGTAGAAGTTTGACTAGACTTTTATGATGGAAATGTTCTGAATTGGGCAGTCTTGTTTCATTGTTTACTGGAAAAATGTTCAAAGCTATAGGAAGGTGTATCAAAGAGCACATGTATGTTTCATATATGCAAGGGCCTATGATTTAAAAGCAGCCCAGAATTAATTTTTATCTGCCATGGGTAAAATGTATTTTTCTTTGAATGTGGGTTTTAATGTTGTTTCAATGAATGTGAGTTTCAAGGGCAGAGAAGTTTTAATGCCAAGTTTGTTTAGCAGATGTCTTAGTTGCAAAATAAAACTTTCAAATGAAGTTCACATCATCATAGAAGTAAATCAGTATGCACATTAGTGTTTATGGTAAATGGAGTGAAATAGCAAAGTAATGGATCATTGGAATGGCTGCAGGGGAGCTCCATTCGACCAAGCTGAACTATACCTCCCAACTGTCCAGATTTTCAAAGAATGAATAGATTTTTGCTTCTTATTTTTGGTTTGTTCCTCAATTTGTGGTTTTCTGGCAAATGATTTAGGAATTGAGTCACTAAATAATGACACACTAGTTTCAGACTTTATAACCTTCAGAAAAATGCATGCTAAAATAAGACCTGTTCTATCAACTGTCCCAGTTTATACAAGAGCAATTTTAGTACTGTTTATATGTTCCCTCAATATATTTGGCCTTGTCCAGATTTATTGCATTAACAGGTTGAGAGGTACATGCAAATTAAACCTCAACTGTCCCTGATTTTGGCTCAAACTGTTGCTCTTCCATAAATAACTGTAATGATCAGAGTTGTACATTACTTTTATTTCAGAAATGCATGTAGATTCTCTAATTTTGTCAGCTGCTCTAAGTTAACTGTGCTCATATTAAAATGGTGTCCCTCCTTTGACAGGTTCCCAGCTGTATTGTCTGGCAATTTTATATTTTTGCATCACATTTTCATAAAGTTGCAGTTTTCTGGCAAATTAGTGGCAAATTGTTAAAGACTGAAGTTAGAAAATAATGCAGACATTTCAGTTAAAGATTTCATACCTTTCAGAAAATCCGTACTGATGCAAGACCTACTACTATTCTATTATCTTTCTAAGTTTATAAGAGCAATATTTTAAAAAAGTCCTTATTTTTGGGCCTTTGCCTCAGTTTTATTTATGAGTTTGTTGCTGTAAGAGGTTGAGAGTGTGTGTGTGTGTGTGTGTGTGTGTGTGTGTGTGTGTGTGTGGTAGGTAGCATACCTCTCAACTGTCCAAATTTTGCAGAATGTCCAGATTTTTGCCCCATATTTTGTCTGTTCCTCATAAATTTTGTGATTTTCTAGAAAGACAGACATTTGAGCTTCACACTTCATGTCCTTTAGAAAAATTCATACTAGTACAAATCCTGTTATTCTAGCAACTTTCTAAGTTCACGAGAACATTATTTAATATCTGTCCCTGTTTATTTTAGGCTTTGTACATATTTCTGTGTGTGTGAATGAAACATCCTTGTTGGTGGTAGGCAGGTTAGTAATTTACTCAAGCTCAAAAAAAAACCTTAGTTACAGAAAACAAAAAGCAAAAAAAGTCTACCCCAACTACCATGCTGCATTTTAGCAGTTTGAGAGCTGTCAGTACAAATTTGAAAATCCTAGCTACACCCCTGCATATGGGTAGTGATAGTCATTAATACAACAGAAAAATCAGTATATAGATCAAGAAACTTTGATCTGTTTGGAAAAACAAGCATACGAAGAAGTAGAAAAATGTAAACATTAAAACTTAGATATTGTTGAAAAGCATAAAAAGGAAATATGGACATGGGAAAGAAAGAGAGATTTGATAAGGTACAATATTTATGCAAAGGTGAAAGCCAAATTAACATAAAGAAGGCAGCCTGAAAGATATTCAAAGAGAAATACAGGGAAAGGCATCCAGATATGGAAAGGTTCCCAATAAATAAAATAATATCACAAATAGGGAATGTAGAAAAGAAGATTAGTAAAGTAGAAGTTAAAAAAAATAGAAGTTGAAGTTATGGAATGCCTGCAAAATGAAGGATATTACGTAGAAGGTCTAACACAAGTCCATACCTCTCAACCTCTTAGAGCAAGAAATCTGGACAAAGCCATAAATAATGGGAGGATAAAGGTCCAAATATAGGGACACTTTTTTAAGTATTGCTCTTATAATGTTAGAAAGTTGATAGAATAACAGGTTTTGTATTAGCATGGATTTTCTGAAGGGTATGAAATCTGAAACTCAAATGTCCCTGTCATTATTTCCTGACTTCAGTCCTGAGTGATTTGCCAAAAACTTGCTAGAAAACCACAATTTTATGAGAAATCGACCAGATATATGAGGCAAGAATCTGGACAGTCTGCAAAAATCTGTACAGTTGAGAGGTATGCACAGAGTACATCGCAGCATGATGGAACTAGTCCCCAAAATAAGGCGAAACAGGAAGATCAGGAGACATCTGAAGAAGAAATATGGACATGGGAAAGAAAAAGAGATTTAATATGGTGTAATATCTAAGCAAAGGAGAAAGCAAAACTAATCAATACAAAAAGAGCAGCACCAAAGATATTTGAAGAGAAATACAGGCAAATGAATCCAGACATGGAAAACTTTACAATATAAAAAATAAGAAGACAAACAGAAAAAGCAGAAAAGGAGATCAGTAATGGAGAAGTTAAAGAAATAGAAACTGAGGTCATGAGGTACCTCCCAAGTGAAGGACTCAGTGTAGAAAATATAATTCAGAAAGTACCACAACAGGACTGAGCAATGGAACTCCAAATTAAGGGGAAACCAGTGGAATGGGAAGCACTTGGTCAGGTGCCATATAAAGATATTTTGGAGCCTTTCACAGAAAACCATTATAAACATCCACTTGACGCTGGACAGCAAGGGAAGGAACAGGAAATTGTGGAAACTCTGACGCAGTTAATGTTGAAGAGTGATAGACCAGTGACCTCTCATATGACAGAGCAACGGATGGCACAGGATGAAATTGAAGAGAATGTGCCACAGGAAGATGTAATAGAACTTTCTATAAAATGCCCGCAGGCAATGGCAAACAAAACATGTGCCCTCAGTTTAGAAGAAATCGAGCTAAGAGAAGATTTGCTTGACTTAAGAGAAGATTTGCTTGACTTAATAGATGGATAGACATGTTAAGATCAATGAAAGAAATGCAGAAGGTAAATAAAACCCAAAAAGTAAGAAGTTTGATAAAGCAAATAAACACACTAATTAGGATTGTCCATAGAGATTCATGCAATATAACAGAAGTAAACAGGATATATTACTGTGCAGCTAAATTAATAACTGATAAAGTTCTACCACAAGGAGTGAAGGAGAGAAAGGGAAGAAATCAAATACCATCATGGAAGTAGCGAATACAGGAAACCATAAAGCAACTAAGACAAGAAGTGTCACTATTAGAAGAGTATAGAAGAGGGAACAGATTGACAAAAATACTCAGAAAGATAGATGTGATAAAAGCAATGTGCAATATTAGAACAGCTCAGGATCTATCATGCACTATTGCAAATAATAAACTAAAAATCTCAGCACAGGGGAAAAAACTTAGAAGATACGTAGACAAATATAAAGGAGAGTACAAAATAAGCAATTTACTGATGATCTAAAAAAGTTTTATAGAGAACTGGGAAATAAGGTAAAAGGAATTGAAAGGCCACCAAAAAAAAAAAAATAAGAAATAGATACATTTTGGAGAAGTATCTATGAAGATTCTGTGGAACATAACAAAGAAGCTACTTGGCTAAAAGAAGTAAAAGAAAGAATAAGAAGTTTAAAGGTACAGGATATGAAATGGGATGAAGTAACAACTAGAGAGACTGAAACAAAGTTAAGAAAACCTCTAATTGGAAAACCCCAGGCCCAGATGCAGTACCTGTCTTCTGGTTAAAAGTATTAACATCTCTTTGCACAAAGATTTAGCCATGAGTAAGAATTATTTATATGTGCACCCTGAGCAGAAACCAACATGGCAAGCAACAGGAAAAACAATGCTCCTACTTAAGAGTGAACCTGCAAGCAACCCTAAAAATTATAGACCGATAACTTGCCTTACGACGATGTATAAACTACACACTGGAATTGATGCCGACAGAGTTTATAGTCATTTGGAAGAAAACCCAATTATCACAACAGAACAAAAGGGCAATAAAAGAAAGTCATATGGAACGAAGGATGATTTGTTGTTAAATAAAGTCATAGTGGAGAACTGTAAAAAGGGGAAGAACTTAAGTATTGCCTGAAATGACTATAAAAAAAGCATCTGATAGTATCCCACATTCATGGATACAAGAGTGGTTAAACATGTATAAGATACACCATGCACTGATCGATTACATTGCAGTGACCATGAAACAGTGGCAGGCAACTTTGCAATTAAGCCATGATAAAGGACAACTTATTATTCCAGGGATAAAAATCCAAAGGGGGATATTCCATGGTGACTCTGTCACCACTGCTATTCTGTCTTGCCCTTTATCCATTAAGCTGTCTACTTAACAGCTTAGGTCATGGCTATAATTTGGCTCCTAGAAAACAACAAAGGGTAAAGACTTCTCATCTTCTCTTTGTCGATGATGTGAAACTGTAAAGCTCATCAGATGAGGAACTGAAAGCACAACTGCAAGTTGTCAAAACTTTTTCAGATGATATAAGAATGTCATTTGGTCTTGATAAATGTGCAAAAGCAACCTTTAAAGCAGAAAAACTGCAGCACCAAGAAAACATCAGTTTGGGACAAGAATGTGATATAACAGAACTTGAGCAAGAGGGAGTGTATAAATATTTGGGAATTGATGAAGGATCAACAATAAAACATGAACACATGAATAAAACTTAGTAAGGAGTACTACAGAAGACTTAAATTAATCCTGAAAACAGCGTTGACATCTAGGAGCAAAATCCAAGCTAGAAACCAATTTGCTCTTCCTGTCCTAACTTACAGTTTTGGAATGATTGACTGGCCCCAAAACATGCTGGATAGATTAGATAGGAAAGCAAGAAGGATGCTTCATGCTCACCAAATGATTTATAAAAATCAGTGCATACCTAGATTATATATTCCATGCTCTGAAGGAGGTTTGACCTCCTTGAAATTGATTACATGTATAGATGTGGGACTCCACACATATCTGCTGACTTCACAAGACCCAAATATAGTGAAAGTTAATAAATCTAAGATGACTTCCCTGCTTAAGCTAACAGAAGCATATCAGCGTCAAGCAGGAATGGAAATCAAACCAGAAGTAGATAAAAATCAGGCAGCAACTGAATGTGCCAAAAAAAAAAAAAAAAGAATATAAATAAGGTGAAGGACCAGATGAGAAGCAACAAATATGGAAAATGCATAAATATAGTTTCAAGCATAGAAAACTTCTGGAAGAACCTCGTGGTGATCAGGAATGAATGCAGGAATGGTTAAGGAGAGGTGAATTTAAACCAAGAGATGAAAGGTTAATATTGGCGGCCTAAGATAGTGGGCTACGTACATGTTGGTTTACAAAGTCCATTGAACATGTGGGAGAAACAGACAATATAGGTTTTGTAAAACAGAATTGGAAACAGTTGCTCACCTTGTTGCTAGTTGCGACATACTAATGGCAGAAGGACTGTATATTGAAAGGCATAATAATGTGGTGAGACTGCTGCACTGGGGATTGTGTAAACATTATGGTATTGAAGTGGCTGAAAAACACTGGAAATATGAGTCACAAAGCATCATAGAAAATGATGAAGTCTACATCAAATGGGATCACCTATTTCCAACAATTCAAAAGATAGATGCGATAAAACCAGATATAGCAGTCCATGAAAAGAAGACAAAAGTAGCATTGATCATCGAAATTGCAACACCCAGTGACTACAGTGTCTTATGTACAGAGAGACACAAAGTCATAAAATATCAGGCTTTGCAAGCAGAAATGAGAGCAATGTAGAAGAAACAATACTAATTTCATGACCTTTAATTGTACTTTGACTTAGGAATGGGGTCCATTCCCGTCATGGTATTAGAAACCCAAAAGATTTGGAGAAATTAAAAAAGTTATGACAATGGTTGAGTGTTACACTCAATTATCTTTAATTAATTGTGCATGTTAATGGTGTACCAGAAGGGTCCTTAATTGAGATATTACCAGTCCCTTATGCTTCTGATTTGTGCCAAACAATGTGACAGTAGTGTTAGCTGTATTTACATTACGTTTGCTTGTAGATAACCAATTCCATTACTAGCACTGTAATAGGCACTGATACATGTCACGTCCATATCATCACCATCAAGAATGCAGTTCAGTTGTGGGAGGTTCCAGGAGAGGTCATTGATGTACAAGAGAAAATAATACAGGTTCAACAATGGATTCTTGAGGTGTGCCTGTCATGTTATACAGCACATCCTTTACCATTGTCTGTCCTTTTTTTGATGTCTCTTTCACCAGTGTGTCCCCCACCAACTGTTACCCCACACACTGTCAGTCATTTCTGCCTTTTCCTGCTACCTAACTTATAGCTCATACATACCTCTGATATATCTGACCTCTTTCCCAACTTTCCCCTGTCAAAGATGAAAAAGGGCACCTGTCCCACAAAAGAGGTTATGTCCCTCACAACTTCCAACTTCACTTATGTGTGTGTTTACACAAATTATTTAGAACAATTGGTCAACCAACATATTGTGTTAATTTGACAGAAAAATATACGTCATTATTCAAAATATGCACAATTATGCAGATAAACATTGTTACTTTGAGAAGATGTTAAGAGATATGGTCATATCCTACATCCATTCTGATCATTCCTAAATTGCTTACCTAGTGTTCTGTCCCTCTACTTGTTTCCCATTTTCATCTCTATCCTATCCTTACATTTCCATCCTTTAGTCTGATCCAAAAATAGATAAACACACCCGTTCTGAAGACGTTCTTTACTTGAATGAAACAGCTAAACTGTTGAATAAAACTGAAATTTGCTTCTACTGAGTCCTGCTTGTGGTTCCAGCATAACTTGCCTCTTTGGTTCTACATATTAAAAGAAGTTAAATTAGTCTTATTCATGCAGATAAGAAATAATGTCCCATTACTCAATTAATAATGCAAACTATGTTTGGGAAAATAATTAATCCTGTTGTTGAAGGTCCCCATTTAAGGCAGGATATGATAATAGGAAAATATCTCCCTACTTTAAGGACTTATGGAGGCAGTGATAAGAAGGCCCACCATCTGATAGATCAACTTATCAATGAGAGGAGGAAAACCAGCAAATTAAAATCAACAGATATACTTCTACCTAACCAGGAAAAGGGGGGGCAACTTCCAGGTACATTCATAAGACTACTTGAGTCAAACAAAAATCAAACAATGATGTTAGAAAGCACCACATCACTACAATTTTTCTAAGGTTACAGAAAGAAGCTGCATATTTCAAATAGCTATTTAAGGAGCTATTTAAGGTGCAGTTATGGCAGCGCAACCTGCAGCAACAGAGCAAGCAGAAGGAAGGTAATAACAATGACTCCCTTTTGTTGACCAGGTAGGCCCACTGAACACACAGTGCCTTTTTCAGGGGTGACCCAGGTAAAATGTTTGGTTAAGTAACTCGCTTGAGTTCACACAGTAGCCAAATTAGGGCTGAGGGACTCAAATCCTTACCACAAGAACTATGTATCCTAGCATTAATTATCTGTGCCAACTGATAGCAGTTGCCTAGTAAAATATTGCAAAACTGAACATGTTAAGAAGCAGGCAGTAGTAGTGACTAAAAGAAACTAAACACAACTAATCTCTCGCTGAAAGAGGGCTTTCCAAAGAAATGAAGTTATGAATTATGCAAAATGTACATCTTAAACAGAATTCTAAACTTCCTGTCAGTCTAAAACAGAAAGTCACCAAATGGAGTATTCTTAGCAGCAGGCAAACGCTGAGGAGAATGATAAATGTATGGCCTCATTAGCATAGTAAAAAAAGAAACAGTACCTGTTAAGAGTTATGACCTTATTTCTTTTAGTGTAAAATAGAAAACTCAAGTAAAAGAAGACTCTAGCCAACAGGTACACATCAATAAGTAAAAATGTAAAACAGAAAATATATTTGTACATACCCTTTGCAGAGGGAGAGTACCATAGATAAGAAAAGGAAAGTGGAAGTGTATTGCTCACTTATACTGAGACCAAGGGATAACAGTCTAGAATAAAAGATCATCTAGAGTGTAGTGTATACTCAGATGCTAGTTTAGATATTTTTCAGAACAGCCTGGGCACTTATTATGGGAACAAGTGTTTTGGTATATTGGCAAGCTAGAAGGGCATTAATGCCCGTGCTTTAAATATTTGTATGTATGTATACATATTTATGTAGATGCTGAGAACAGAGTCCTAATGGTACTGTTGTTGAGCCAAAGTACAGGAATCCTAATCAGTAGAGAGAAGGTTATATGTATGAAGTTTACACAGGAAAAGAACAAGGGAAATAAAAAAGAGATAGCAAGTGACACTAAGGAATAGTGGCATGAGAAAAGTTAGATCCTGAAACCACTGTGCATGTATTAGTAGGAAAGGAGGCAGTTTCTTCTATTTCATAAGAGGCTTACTGCTAGAAATTTCCAAAACAGGCTGACCTTCTGGTAAACTGGATAAGCATTAAAAACATGTAGTGGGAAGATAACACTTTAAGCAGACCAGCATAAACAAGAGCTAGTATTGTAGACAAAGAAGCTGAACAAAATTATCTCTTTTCCTACTTGACTTTTAATTGAAAACTTACTATGCCAACTGCTACTGCCCAATTTTTTCACAACCCTAGTAATCAAATTAACTCATAGTCATATACTAGGGCAGTGCCTAAGAATGGATAAAACTAAAACAAAAATCATGGCAAGGTTTTACTGCCCAGGAGTAATGAAAGAAATTGATACCTTCTTAGCTGGATGCCCTGAATGCCATCACCCGTTGCTATGGACATTGTTGGCCTACTGATAAAATCCAACAGAGGTTCTCAATATGCTGTTGTCATTTTGGACTAGGCATCCAAGTTAACCTGAGGCTATTACCCTGTGTAAAGTTAATGCTAAATTTATAAGTAGAGGGCTAATGCTATTATTTTCCAGAGTAGGAATACCTAAGGAAATACACACCAACCAAGGGACTCCATATATATATCTGTGAAGATTGGGGAAAGAGGGGTGAAGACTGCCAGCCTAGTCAAATAGAATTTGATACATAATTCTTTCATTTGTATAAATAAATGTAAAATACAGGCTTGTGTTTTAAATGAAAGAAAACATTGTAAAATGTGAACTTCAAGATTGTTGCAACATTACCATCTGCTGTGAGGAAAATCAAGCCAAGCATTTCAAATGTTCATTAAAGTTACAATTATCTAAAAAAAGTGGTGCCAAAGTGTCTAGCTGAACACATTCTTTCTATTGTCTTAACTTAAGGAATAAATGTATTTTATAGTTGTAGTTTCCTGAGCAGGTGTTAGATTGCTAAATAATGCAGTTTGTGGCCTGGGAACTCCAGACTAAATGTCAAGATGATATAATGTAAATACTGGGAAAACCTAAATACCAAAATGATGTAATTTGGGAGGGCCTTAGCAGAGCTGTTTGTTAGTGTTTTAAAAACTATTGTTCAGTGACAGACTAAAAGCATTTGTCTTGGACCATCAACCCCAGTACTGCTTATGCTCTTTATGTCTGTAAGTAGGATTATAGCACTGTGTTTTCTCTTAAAGATTATCTAAAGATTAGAAAGTTAGATTAAATGTTTTTCTTGGACATCAGACCTATCCTATTGTATTATTTTAAGTTTATGTGTGATCTCTGAACTCTTAGATATCTCTGTGGTGTAGTAGTTTTGTCTTGTGTTTTAATTATTCATTAATAAATATTTTAAAAACCTTTACCTGTGGCTGGTTTGTGTAGAGACAAGTTAGGCTCTAGAGTACATTGCATATTTAAAGAGTTTACTGTAATAAGCCACTCTAATAAACCTTAAGTCTGGATAGTCACATTACCAATTAGATAATAATATTGCACAGTAATAATTGGACATCCTTTCAAGGGCCTTGGGTAGCTGATAATTATTAAGCTGGTGGTGGTAGGAATTACTACCGTATAGTCTGGGTAAAGGGGCACAGCTAGAGAATCTGTGTCAGCCTTTCCCAGGAGTGTCTGTGAAGTTGTATAAATACTTATCTCAAAGTGGGTGTGGTGTGTCAGCTACCTGGGCAGGGGCACGAAGCACTGGTGGGACAGAGAGGATACTGGAGGTTAGCTTGCCAGCTAGGCTGAGTTCTGGACCCTATAGTTGTGCCAGTGGGGAGTCTTATTGGGGACCTGGAGAGCAAGGGAGTAACCAGCCCTAGACTGACTGTGATCTCTGTGTGCACTTAAGGGAAATTGTACTTTACTGTGTGCATTAGTTATCTTTTCCTCTTCTAGAAGATGATCTCCTTGGTGTTAGTGGTGAGGATTGAGGCTCCTTGATTGCTGGGCCAGGGCACGGTCGTCACAAGTGGTAGCAGTGGTTGGGATAAGATATCCTCACAAGTGTTTGGCAGTGGTGTGGGTAGAGTGAATACTGTAGCTTATGTACAGTGATCTCTGAAAGTGTTTTGTACTCTAAATCAGTCACGCAGTGTATACTCAAAGTTCAGATCACAATTGTTTTATTTTTTTTTGTTAGCTTAGTTAGTCAGGGTGAGCAGGCAGCATGTCAGCACAGGAGTATGGAAAGCTGACAAGGAGCCAGCTGGTGGAGATGTGCCAGGCTAGGGGACTGGTGCATGGAAACCTGACTAAGGCAGACCTGATTGCAGCCTTGGTTACAGCTGCATCAGAAAACAGCATCCAGGAGGACAATCAGACTGATAGTGGAGATACAATATCCTCGGGGAATGGACAGTTCAACTTTTCTGCGAAGAACTATCAGACTGACAGTGGAAGTACAATATCCTCAGAGAATGGACAGCTCAACCTTTCTGCAGTGGGCTTAAAAATCCAGCTGGAGCTAAAGAAACTTGAGTTGGAGACCAGGCATTTGGAGATAGAGGCTGAAGAAAAGGAGTGCCAGAGGAAGCATGAGAGAGAAATGCTGACTCTTCACCAGAGTCATGGAGATAATGGGGAATGGAGTAACTGGACCCCAGAAGCACAACAGGTCAGTAAATTTCTTCCGCAATTTAAAGTGGGTGATAATTTTGATAATTTCATTCACATGTCTGAAAGGGTATGCTATCAGTATAGTGTTGACCAAAGGCTCTGGGTATGGTTCCTGACCCCCTTACTCCATGGAAAAGCTGTAACTTGTATATCACAAATACCTGACTCTGTCTGTTTTGATTATACTGCTGTAAAGAAAGGTCTGTTACAATGTTTTAAGCTAACACCTAAAATGTATAGGAAAAAGTTTCATGAGCATAGACGCTAGGCAGATGAAAATGTATGTGAATATGTTGTTGAACTGAGCCTTTAGTTTCATAGCTGGATGACTGGATGTCAGGTTACCACTTTTGAAGGGCTGGCAGAGCATTTTGTAGGGAACACGCCCTTAGCACTTTGCCTGAGGACATGATGATCTGGTTAGCCGATAGACAATGTGCTACTTCAGATGAGTTGGGGAAGAAGGGAGACCTATACCTGACCAGCAGGGCAGCCCTGTACAGGAAGGGGACCACCAGTACTGCTCATGGGTCTAAAGGAACCCATGGTGGGCAGCACAGACTGCCCCAACAGAATCCGCCAGTAGCAGGGGAAGCCACAAGTCCAGGTACATGTCCAGGACCTAGGGAGAAATGTTTTGAATGCAAACAGTGGAGCCATGTGGCATACAGGTGTCCACAGAGGCAAGATGGGGAACCAAAGGTGAGGGAGCCAGTAAGTGGGAAAGACAAAATGCCAACAGTAGGTTGTCCTGAGACAACAGGGGTATGGAACTACCATTCTGCAGATGTTCTGAGAGGGAAGGATTTGGATGATGTACTTACGCAGTTACATGCAGTGAGGCTAGGAGACAAGCATGTGGGTTGTAGCCTGGGGGAGACCCAGACAGACTGTATACATGCAGCCAGGACGGCTGAGGTGGCTACTTCAGGGAGGGAGCTACTTTGTTGCAGTGAAATTGAATGTGAGCCACAGCTGCTTGTGGGTACTGATGTTCCCTTGGACAGGGTAACTGCAAAGGTAGTGGTGAGTAGTAGTACTCAGGCTGACAGTGTGGCACCACTGTCAGAGGATGCCAGACTTCCTGTGGTAGGGGAGCTGGGAAGGGTTACAAGAAGGGAGTTGAGATAGACTCATCTCTCAGACCCTACATTGCAAGGCCTGAGGCAGGTAGCTAGAGAGGCACCTGATTCTCAAGGGAAGGAGAAATCTGTATACTGGGACAAAGGGTTACTATACAGAGAGTGGACCCCTGAGGGAGGGCTAGAAGGTGAGAGAGTACAGCAGTTGGTAGTGCCTAGAGCCTACCGTCTGGCGCTTCTAGCCATAGCCCATGATATTCCCTTTGCAGGTCATATGGGCATAAAACCTACAAAGAGGTGTATTATGCAGAACTTCTATTGGCCTGGAATTTCCAGAGAAGTAACAGGGTACTGCAAGACCTTTGAACAGTGCCAAAAGGTAGGCAAGGCAGGAGACAAGGTGAGAGCTCCTTTGATGCCTTTACCTGTGATTGAGGAGCCATTTCAGAGGGTAGCTATAGATATTGTGGGTCCTCTAAGTATCCCAAGTTCCACAGGGAAAAATTATATCCTAGTGGTAGTGGATTATGTTACACGATACCCTGAGGCAGTGGCTTTGCCCTCCATTGAGGCAGAAAAGGTGGCAAATGCTTTGTTAGAGATTTTCAGCAGGGTAGGTTTCCCAAAAGAAATACTGACTGACCGAGGTGCCAATTTCATGTCAGACCTGCTGGCTTGTCTGTGGAAGTCCTGAGGGGTGAAGCACATGAAGACCACCCCCTACCATCCCCAGACTAATAGTCTTGTTGAGAGGTTAAACTCTACAATCAAGTCCATGCTACGGGCATTTGCAGATAAGTTTAAGAGGGAGTGGGACAAATATTTGCCCCATCTGTTGTTTGCTTACATGGAGGTTCCTCGTGAATCCACAGGTTTTTCACTCATTGAGCTGCTGTATGGGCATAGGGTGAGGAGACCTCTAGATTTAATTTGGGATTAGTGGGAAGTTGCCTGCAAGTCTCACAAGGAGTCTGTTGTGGCATACATCCTAAACCTGAGGACAAGGCTCAGGGAACTCATGGCCTTGGCCCAGCAGACCCTGGCAGAAGCCCCAAAACAGAAAAATATGTGGTATGACAGGAATGTTTGAGCTAGGGAATATGCTGTGGGGCAGCAGGTAATGGTTCTCATTCCTGTCAAACACAACAAGCTGCAAGCTGCTTGGGAGGGACCCTACAAGGTGGTAAGAAAGGTAAGTGATGTTAATTACATGGTGGAAGTGCTAGGCAGATGGCAGGACCACAAAGTGTACCATGTTAACATGATGAAACCTTATCATGCTAGGGAGGCCATTGTGCTGAGCATTTGCAGAGGATTGCAGGAGTCTGAGGGAGATCTGGGGACTGATCTCCTCAGTGAGGCTTGGACTGACACCTCTGTGGAAGGGGTAGCAATGTCCCAGCAGCTATCTCCTACCCAGGTTCAAGAAATTCAAGCAGTGTTGCAGGAATTTGGGGACATGTTCACTGGAAACCAGGGAGCACCCACCTGGTGCAGCACCAGGTGGATACAGGACCCCAAAGGCCTATTAGGCAGGCCCCTTATAGGTTGCCTGAGAGAGTCAAACAGACTCTGAGGGAAGAGGTACAGGAGATGTTGGAACTAGGAGTGATTCAGGAGTCCAACAGTCCCTAGGCCTCACCAGTGGTGTTGGTGCCAAAGAAGGATGGCAGCACAAGGTTCTGTGTGGATTACAGGAAAATAAATAGTCACAAAGAGTCAGATGCTTACCCCATGCCTAGGACAGATGAGGACCTAGAGCAGCTGGGTGGGGCTAAGTACCTTACAACCATTGATATTACCAAGGGCTACTGGCAGGTGCCCTTGACTCCCAGTGCTAGAGAGAAGTCAGCCTTTGTGACTCCTTTTGGCTTGTACGAGTTCACAAATATGCCCTTTGGGATGAAGAATGCCCCAGTGACTTTCCAGTGGCTGGTGGATAATATCCTAGCAAGAGCAGGACGGTTTGCCCTTGCTTACCTAGATGATATTGCCATCTACAGCAATTCCTGGCCAGAACACCTTCAGCATGTCAGGGAGGTGCTGGGCAGACTACAGAGGGCAGGGTTGACCATTAAGCCGAGCAAATGTCAGGTGGGTATGTCACAGGTCTCCTACCTAGGACATAGAGTGGGGAGTGGTAAGATCAGGCCAGAACCTGCCAAAGTGGAAGCTATTCAGGCATGGCCTACACCTGTTACCAAAAAGCAGGTGAGGGCATTCTTAAGGACAGCAGGGTACTACAGAAAGTTTGCCCATAGCTGCTCCCCTCACAGACCTGACAAGGAAGAACAGGCCAGATAAGGTAGTGTGGACCCCAGCATGTGAGCAGGCATTTCAGAAGCTTAAAGAAGCTTTGGGAGGACCCCTGTGTTAGCCAGTCCAGATTACATCAAAGAATTTGTTGTGCAGTGGATGCTTCGGACCATGGGATGGGGGCTGTACTTAACCAGATTTCTTCAGAGGGAGAAGAGCATCCCAGTCGTAGGCTCCAACCTAGGGAGGAATGCTATGCAGCCTGAGAAAAGGAATGTCTAGCTATAGTGTGGGCATTGCAGAAACTTCAACCTTATCTGTATGGAAGAAAATTCACTGTAATGACAGATCACAACCCTCTAATATGGTTAAACAGTGCCAGTCAGCAAAATGCCAAATTGATAAGATGGAGCCTGGGGTTGCAAGCATATGACATGTCAGTGCAGTACCGCAGTGGAATTAGCAATGCCAATGCAGATGGGCTCTCAAGACAGGAAAAGGGGGGAGGTACCCTCATATAGACCTAACCCTCTCAAGCGGCGTTTCTAAAGGGTCACTTGAAAAACTAGCTTAAGTTCTCCAGGGGGGAAGAGATGTGAAGATTGGGGAAAGATGGGCGAAGACTGCCAGCCTAGTCAAATAGAATTTGATACATAATTCTATCATTTGTATAAATAAATGTAAAATACAGGCTTGTGTTTTTAAATGAAAGAAAACATTGTAAAATGTGAACTTCAAGATTATTGCAACATTGCCATCTGCTGTAAGGAAAATCAAGCCAAGCATTTCAAATGTTCATTGAAGTTGCAATTATCTAAAAAAGTGGTGCCGAAGCATCTGGCGGAACACATTCTTTCTATTGTCTTAACTTAAGGAATAATTGCTAGAGTATACATATGAAATGTCTTTTATTGTTGTAGTTTCCTGAGCAGGTGTTAGATTGCTAAATAATGCAGTTTGTGGCCTGGGAACTCCAGTCTAAGTGTCAAGATGATGTAATGTGAATACTGGGAAATCCTAAGTGTTAAAATGATGTAATTTGGGAGGGCCTTAGCAGAGCTGTTTGTTAGAGAAAACTATTGTTCAGAGACTAAAAGTATTTGTCTTGGACCATCAACTCCAGTACTGCTTATGCTCTTTATGTATGTAAGTAGGATTATAGCACTATATTTACTCTTAAAGATTAGCTAATGATTAGAAAGTTAGATTAAGTGTTTTTGTTTGACATCAGACCTGTCCTACTGTATTATTTCAAGTTTCTGTGTGATCTCTAAACTCTTAGATATCTCAGTGGTATAGTAGTTTTGTCTTGTGTTTAAATTATTTATTATTAAATATTTTAAAAACCTTTACCTGTGGCTGGCTTGTGTAGAGACAAGTTAGGCTCTAGAGTACATTGCTTATTTATAGAGTTTACTGTAATAAGCCACTCTAATAAGCCTTAAGATTGAATAGTCACATTACCAATTGGATAATAATATTGCACAGTAATAATTGGACACCATTTCAAGGGCCTTTGGATAGCTGATAATTATTAAGCTGGTGGTGGCAGGAATTACTACCGTATAGTCTGGGTAAAGGGGCACAGCTAGTGAATCTGTGTCAGTCTTTCCCAGGAGTGTCTGTAAAGTTGTATAAATTCTTATCTCAAAGTGTGTGTGGTGTGTCAGCTACCTGGGCAGGGGCACAAAGCACTGGTAGGACAGAGATGGTACTGGAGGTTAGCTTGCCAGCTAGGCTGAGATCTGGACCCTATAGCTGTGCCAGTGGGGAGTCTTATTCGGGACCTGGAGAGCAAGGGAGCAACCACCCCAGACTGACTGTGATCTCTGTGTGCACTTAAGGGAAATTGTACTTTACTGTGTGTATTAGTTATCCTTTCCTCTTCAGGGAGATGACCACCCTGGTGTTAGTGGTGAGGATTGAGGCTCCTTGATTGCTGGGCCAGGGCACGGTCTTCACAATATCAAAGAAATTAACCAAATGTACCAGTGCTTTATAATCAAACAGTTAAAAGCCTAAGTGTACCATCCCCAGACAGATGCGCTAGTGAAATGTTTTATCCAAATGTTGACATCTATGCTGCAATAAGTACTTGGAAAGACAGAAAAACAGGGACCACTTAATGTCATGACTCTTGTTTGCCATTAAAGAAGTACTACAAGCTTTGACACGTTTTAATCTCATGAACTGTGGGATGTTGCTAGAGAAACTTCAAAAGAAGAGAATATTCCAAATAAAATGCTATAGAGCACTATACCAACCTACAGGATAGGTTAAAAGTAGTCAAGTCCATTCATACCCATTGCAAGGGAACACATGGAAAGATTCAATGTCATCTGAAAGAGGTATATGATAGAAATGCAAGGACCAGGGAATCCAAAGGTGAAAACTGTCTGCTAGTTTTGGTTCCCTCTGCAGAAAAAACACATTTTTGCTAAGTAGCAATGTCCCTTTGAAATAATAGAAACATTAAGTAATATAAGCAACATGCTTAAGTAAGAGAAGGCCATAACAAATATACAATATTAGCATCCAGAACCATAGAAAGACAGACCTCTGTATTTAATATCAATAACTGAGACTAATTGGCCTGTCAGAGGATGAAGACTGATCTCTATGCCTGCATCTCACATAGATGACACATTATATATGCCAGTGAAACCAGAAAGAAAGGAATTTGTTAAGAAATACAGAAGCATTTTCAGAGCTCCTTGGCAGAACAGACCTGATTTGGCATTGTACTGAGACTATTTAAGGGGAAAGTATTACCTTAAAACCTTACAGAATAGCAGTCTTGCAACTGTGCAAGAGGAAGTACAGAAAATACTAATGATGGGGGTGACAGAGAAGTCCAAACGCAAGGCAAACAGCCTTATTAACCAGAATGAAAACACACTGCGATATACAAAAACAGTAAGGCAAAGTACTGCAAACCACTTGGCAGTTTAGTAAAACAAACTGATACACAAACAAGAACTGAGTGCTTTTGTCCTTACAGAGGACTTTTTCAAAGTTAAAAACTTCCCGGTTGCTTGTGACCCTTATAAACTCCCTTTGACCAATCCCCTTGCAGGAATCAACCTCAGCACCTCATACCCAATTAAGTAATTGAAAAACAAATTTCATCCTCTTAAAGGGGACCAATCCATTAAACGTGCACAATGGAAATGGTAAAATAAAGTATATTGTGTCTCATGTAAGAATAATGGTATAAATTTAAGACATTTTATCATAGAAACATAAAATTAAGCAAACAAAAGTGTGGTGTTTGCCCTTGAATACTTTATTTTAAACCTCAAACAATGCCTAGCATGTTTCAGATGCATATCTTTATGCAATGTTGGTGCCCCTTTGCCTATGACTGCTGAACCTTATCTGTTGTTGAACCACTCATTCTTCACTATTGCCCAGTATTAGATATAAAATGTGCCTCACATACTGCTTAGTGCTACAGAATTTGTAGTGGTCTTACAGCACTGCTCCAATTGGATAGCAAGTACAGTGTAATGTCTGCTACATCTACGCCCTAGATGCATGTTTCTGTAATAGCTGTAATGCCTGGTTAAATTGCAAGCACACTTTGCCTTTGATCAGACTGTCAAGGTATTGACTATATTAAGCATTTTCCTGGTCCTTCTGAAAGAAAATGCTTCTGTAGTGGAACACAAACAACTACACACCCCCCCCCCATGGGGGAGCTGACAGTGGCCGCCTATTGCCACTCTCCCTAGCCAACTTCTCATGCACCTGATCTGCAAATTTAACACAATTCATTCACAAATGTAAGTCCATAAAAGCCAATCAATGTACAAAACCTCATTTCAAAGTTCAGTTTAGTGTGGTCTTTCTTCATTAAACACAGTTCCAATACACTTTTCCAACAGCTGGCCATAAAACAAACACTGTTTACAGAACACATTTCACTAAATAGACAGGGTGACTCAACAAGGTTCTTCCCTGCATGACAACAGCTACTGTCCCATTTCCAGGTTTCAGAATACCTTCCAGACTGTCCTCATCCTTTACATGTAGCTCCCTGAAGACTCCTCTTCATAACCCTTACTGTAGACTCAGAGGTCAGAAATCTAATTTCCTCAAGAGGTGGTAGTCGTGATATAAATTCAGAGGCAGCTGTTCCTTTTTAGGTGTTAATACAGACATGCCTCTCTCTCTGCCTTGCCTGCCAGGAAAGCATGTCTGCCTCGCTGGTAAAGCTAACCCTAACATGCACCACACAACAATGTACAGTTTGCTTTCTACACTCAGCAGTTATTGTGCCTCAATAATTACACACACACACACACACACACACACACACACACACACACGCGCGCACACACACACACACACGCACACGCATACAAACAAGGGTTTGGTGTGTGATTCATGAAATATCTTGGGTCTGTAAGTTTAGGAAATTCATTTCATGATGACCAGTGAAGCCACAAATCATGAAAAAGTTTATTAATCCTAGAGTCAAATATTTCATGTATTGCACAATCCAGCATCAACATATATCACAGCTTAATTTCTTCTGTCTTTTTTAATGGTAACACGTCCCACTGACTTCTGTGTCTTACATTAGCTGCCTAAATTATAGCTGAATAGGGTTTTGGATAGTTGACATACATTTATATGAATGTAATGACTGGTGAATGGCTTTGAGTTCTTGTTCTGATGTATATTTATGTTATTGACAGTTCATTTATTTGTTTTCTTCTTTATACTTGAGAGTTATGTTAGTAGCTTTTTTTTAATAGTTTACTTGTTTTTTTATTACATTTATTTTGGAAAGTTTAAATTTTGTTGGTAATGTGGTTTTCCAGCTGGCTATATGCAGTTAGTATTTTATTTTGTATTCTTTTTTGCTTCATTTTCATTCTTACTGAAACAAATGTGCTTTCTGGTTTTCCAAATGATCACCTTGGTGGGTAGCACTGTGTTATAAATGAGAGCGCATATGTGTGTCTGTGTGTGTGTGTGTGTGTGTGTGTGTGTGTGTGTGTGTGTGTGTGTGTGTGTGTGTGTGTGTGTGTGTGTGTGTGTGTGTGTGTGTGCGCGTGTGCATGTGCATGCAAATGTGCAAGTCCACATGCAGAGTATAAAGTTACTTTTTTATAATGGAATGTTGAGCAATGTGTTCCATGTGTCAATGGGTTTAAAGTATAGATTTGAGTGTAAGGTTGTCAGTTTAGGAGAGCTTTAGGGTTTTGTGAACTATCAGTGTCTTTGTTTTTTGTGCGTTGTCTTTAAATATATACTTTAAATTTAGGGAGTAGCACAGATATGGGATGTGATTCAGTAAATGGCAGTTTCAGTCATAGCTAGCTTTCCCCTGTTTACCTTGTTCGCACAATGACAGGCCCAATGCACATTAACATTAAAACTGTGTAGGAATCAACACAAGGACTACACCTCATTAAATATCTCACTTGTGACCGCAGCAGGGTCTGCAGGAATAGAGTAGAACAAGTTACTCCAGGACATCTTCCATAGTCCCCATTCACAGGGTATCATGAGGCTCTGCTCAACCTCGCATGCAATGTAGCAGGAAGAGGAAGATATTACATTAAAGCCTTAAAGGGCCATGATGCATGTGTGTATTTATTTTTTGACCAGAATAAAGGTTGGAAATGAAAATATTGTTAAAGTGATGAAAATGGAGAGGCAAGCACAGATTTGGGGAAAACATTTTGTGGGGGGGGGGTCAGGTGTCCATTTTATGTATCTATATATAATATGAAGAGAAGGTAAATTAGGGATTTTAGAAAGGGGAGTAAGAGAAAGCTAAGAGTATTTGGGTGGGTAGCATTGAAGGCAGACAAGACTAATAGGGGAGGTGGTGACTGAGGCATGGGGAAGGAGATGGAGAAGGAGACATCAGACATACTGTGGAAAGATGATGATGGGAAAGGACTTGGTAACAAACAGTGGTTGGCATAAACACAAAAGGGAGGTGGAACACTAGGATGGGATATAACAGGCTACATATCTGAAGTACCTGCCAGCAGCAACCTCATGGGAGCTCAGTCACAACCTTGGGCTCCAAAATACACAAAAAGAAAGAAAGGGAACATGCAAACACAGTCCACTAAACAACAATAAAAATGCAAGAAAAAAGCACACTGTGAAAGTTCGAAGAACAAATACTGTTATCACAAAACACAAAGTTTTCAGGTACTAAACCTTTCTTCATTGTAATCACACTGAAGAAGGGTTTAGTACCAGAAAGCTTTGTGTTTTGTAATAAAAGTATTTGTTCTTCGCACTTTCACAGTGTGTTTTTTTCCTGCATTTTGACAACCTTGGGCTCCCTCATCACTGGGACATGGCTCGGGAGCTACAGTTTCTAACAGGCCAACATCCAGTCACCTGTCTATAGGATGACCACTATTTCTTCCAGCTGCCACTGGATGACGTAGGTGCCACCTCTGTTGTTGCTGCCACCTGTAAGCTGTACAACAGCAGCTTCTGGAGCAGGCTGGTGGCAATGCCTGCTATAGGTGCTGCTGGGGTTGTGGGGGTAACAGTAGCAGCTGGTGATACCAATGTTGAGGGGGACAGTGGCAGTGTCAGGTCAATAGGCCTCAGTGGTGGAATGAATGCTGTTGCATATAATGTAAAATAAGAGGAGAGCAACAGAATAAAATGTATATAAGAAAGGAGATTGAAAGAGAGTATGGGGAAAACAAAAGAACAACTACAATGAAAGCATGCAGCTAAGACAATTCCTTGCTTGTTGTGGGGGTAACAGTAGCAGCTGGTGATACCAATGTTGAGGGGGACAGTGGCAGTGTCAGGTCAATAGGCCTCAGTGGTGGAATGAATGCTGTTGCATATAATGTAAAATAAGAGGAGAGCAACAGAATAAAATGTATATAAGAAAGGAGATTGAAAGAGAGTATGGGGAAAACAAAAGAACAACTACAATGAAAGCATGCAGCTAAGACAATTCGTTGCTCTGATTACATTACATGTACTATAAAGCAATGGACAAGAAACACCTACCTCACAGTAACAATGATGTGGCATTACACAGCCCTAGGGGAGGTGAACCCACAACAATCAGCAATAACAATTCAGAAGGATAGGATTTACATGCAATGCAACCTCTGCAAGAACACTGAAAGATGCAGTCTTACACACAGCAATGCTGTGCATGACACAAGGTACCTGTATGAAGATAAAGAGGAGCTGTACTTAATGTTGACTCACAACAGAACATCTCATACAGTTGAAAGAAAATCTATCACCCCCCCCCTCAAAGTACCAATGATGGTACAATAAGTGGCGGATGAACTCCCAGCTGCTGTAACCAGCAGAATGAAAGACAATGCAATTAATGTTGAGCTATGTCTGCAGTCTAAGTAGCACCTCTTCTGACACAAGCAGTAATTGTGTCTGTCAAACAAGTGAAGACTTATAGAGGAAACATGCAGCGCATGCCAATGTTTATATTGCAATGTTGTGGGTACACTATTCAGAAGGGCACTTAAACACCCAGTGGAGACTGTGTGTGATGCCACAACAAATTAGCAAAGACTGGGAATCAAATCCATAAACATCTGCATTGGCAATGTAAGAGCCACAGCCTCAAGCTACAGCGCCATGTGTAGAAACAGAATAATGGGTGCAGTTAAACATGCATTAATCTCATCAGTAATTGTATGAAATTTGTACCAATAACTGGACACCAATGCTCACACACATATTTCCACAGAATGCAATAACTCTGTAAGTATAGACTACAATAAACGTAAAGGACAACCACCAATGATTTTAAAATAGTCTACCTTAGGGAAAATTGAACTCACTGGCAACAAAAGACTATGACAGCAGTGCTGTAAAATGTTGAGATGCATGTATAGGTCCACAGAAGCAAGCACCCATGGACAGATATATATTATCAACCATCCATAGTGCTACCAGTCAATATAGAACATTCAATCTAAGTGGCAATATTGTATAAATAAAAGGTTAACATTTTTCCCCCTTTATGCAGGGCACTCCCTATATGAGCCATTGCAATCTGCAAAATAACAGGGAACTATAAATCTCCTGAACTATTAGGGCAATAAATATTTCCTAACATTCCTGTTGCAATTGCATTAAACTATTACCTTTACACCAGAAACGCTTTAGCATAAAATGATATATCAAAACCAATTGACATTCAACAACACCAACCTTGTTTTTGGGTAAAAACTGAACTACAGTCCTTTTCACATTTTGTAGTTATGGTTACTCTTACCACATCATGCATTTCATAAATAAAGTACCACTCTGGACACTTGTTAAGAGGCAAATATGTGGAAAACCTATACCTACCCTGACTACAACTATAAGAACTGTCCAGATTGTTAACGTATATACCTCTACTGCCTGCAGTAGGTATACTCACCCCAGCCTTCTCTGCATTAGGTATACTCACCCCAGCATTCTCTGAAGTGCTCTAGCTTCCTCCTGTGCAGCTGCACATTCACTGCAATTTCTTCAGCGGCTGGAAAGAAAGAAATCGGAGTGCATTATAAATTGTCATGCCAAATAGTGGCATATTTGCACACATACAGTACATAGGTGGTGGGTACACTCTCATCTCAGTCTCTTCATCAGTCCAAGAAGACAGGATTACATCTTCGTAGATCACTGTAGTGGTAATAACATTGCTTCCCATTATGGTGAATCCTCCTGGCATGTGGCATTGGCCAAACTGTTAGGCTTTATATTGAAGGCACTCATATCCCTCTTTCAATAACCTTGCTCTGTAGGTTTGATGCTGTATGTGGAGGAATATTGTTGTTTTTTGTGCAGACCAACTTTGTGCATGGAATGCAGAAGTATTTTCTCTCTCATTCCAGAAAGAGAGAGTGACAGACGTTCTGGAAACTCATGTTCCCACCAATTTTTATGTGTGCCAATGACTGCTTAATGGCAGGCAACTCATTTGTGTGACATTAAGTGGAAAAGATCAATATTTATTATGTATGACAATGTTTGCATGTAGAATTTGAGGTGTGAAACACAGCATATACATTGGTATATGCTGCTACTGAACTATGCATTCCAGTGATTCCACTTTCAATATCTGTTGACTAGAACTACAGATATTCCCCTACAGTCATGAGCACAACTGTGCATGTACAGTGTTGCCCACATGTCCTCAGCAAAATACCTGAAACTGTACAGAGCTTAGAGTGGAGTTTGGCCAGTATGCACAATGCAAAAATTGAGTGAATCAGAAACATGTCTGCATTGTACTCTCATCTGAATAATTATCATGTCCCAGTAACTATAATAGTGTGATATAAGCAAGTTGGCAAGCCCGGAGCCTCATTGCACTACAGAGAAAATCACGGAGCAGCAGTATCATTACAGAGCTTAACATCTGACTCAGACAAAACATCTATTTAGTTTATGACAAGGTAAGTCTCAATTTTTTTCAGCTTAACAAATGAAACTATTGTGTATTGATAGCTGCTTGGTTAATTAGACACATGTAAAGCTGTAACAATATTTTCCAGGGATTATCAAACAAACATGAACTGAGAGAAGTACTTGCACTATTGGTAATTTCTCTGCAGAGGATACACCACCATGTCCACTTCCTCAGATCACTTGAGCAAGTCATTAAGCCTGCAATTGTAATACCTCTGTCTTAAACAAATTGATTGTTGTACTCTGTTTTACTCTTCCCTATTTGATAAAGTGCTTCTCACACTGCCAAGTCAGATTAATGTAATTCTGGAGAGTTTCAGTAGTATAGCTGTTGTACTGGGTGGGGAAGAGGCATTTGGTTATTGTTATGTGGTGAACATTTGATGCACTGTCGGGATAGGTATATGGGAATGACTGGCACACAGTCAGCATGGTATATGTGCTTGGCAGAGAACATAGGTAGAAGGAGATTTGTGGGAATTCCCAACCATGATGTTCATACCAGTGTTTTCCATGCCTAGAAACTAATATCTAAACATTAGGCTACAAACAAGCATACTGAAGAGTCTGCTAACAAACCTATGAGGAAGTCCAGGTTTGCAGATCCTGAAAATGCAGGGCCGGTTTCTATGGCCAAAGGTACTTTGGCTTGGATACAGCCAAATAGGTCTATTGTAACTGTGCCTGGAAAGCACTGGTGGTAAATGTAAATACTGTTGGTGGTCAGGACTGTTCATGGGTAATAGTGTACCTCAGTACCAGTGACATTATTCATGCTGCACACCAATGAGCTGTCAACTTGGCACAGGAAGGTAAGACAATGAGTGATGAGAGAGAGAGAGAGAGAGAGAGTTGGAGGAGTTTTTGGGATACTTCAAATGCAATGACACCTGAGCTAGGTCCCACAGTGTTATGATGGAAGCTGGGGCAGAGGGTCAGAGTGCACCTAGCATATCTACTGAAAATGCCCCAGGTATTCAGATTTAGGTCTTTCAAAACCATTCCTCTCTGGCCTAGTTGTTAATGTTGCCTGTTTGATATGACCATCAGGGATTGCACTACCACAACCCTCTGCTCAAGATGTTGTATTTACCTGCGTGGTTTTGTAGAGCTAGTATTCAAACTAATAATTTAATGGTATGTATGTGCTGCTGGGCTTCACTTATACATTTTGTTTTACTTTTCTGTGTTCATAAGTGATTATTTATCCAGCACCACCACTGTGGAAATGACACATCCTAAGGTTGGAGGATCTAATACCTCTGAGAATGATGTCAGGCATAGTGTGCATGCTGAACACAGGGAATGTGACCATGCATCTTAAACTCATTCCGTAGACACAGACTATATGCCAAGGACATGGACGCCATGCAGGGAGAACAAGGTTATTGGACAAACCATCAGTCAAGGACATGTGTCACTACATACTGGACACATATCAGGATCTGCCAGTAGCTCCACTGGGCAGGGCAATCATGGATGTACAGGGCAGTACCTCTACAGCTGTGGCAGAGTTAGTCAGGTTGATGTAGGATGTATGGGGTGACCGCCACGATGGTATGTCTCAAATGACTGAATGTTTTGATAGACTGAATCTCCTACTGGAATGTAGCCTGTTCTCTCAGGGGTCACCAGCCAAGCATAAGATGCCATTCATAATGCTCTTCCACTGGTATAACTACAGATGGCAGCCATGTTGGGTGTGGATGACATATATCATGCTCACACAACACAAGCACACCCACTGCTACACCTAATTTAGAGGGGCCTAAACCCTGCAGACAGTCTGCAAAGTTCCTCACTATTCAGCTAATATTAAGGATATGGTTAAAATGCATGCAAAAATGGAATAATTGCATCTATTAAATCATACTATGGATAATTTGTCTGTATTCAGGCAGCCCATGGCTGAGAATCATGGAGGTCCTTACTCAGAACTAACTATGATGTCACATACTCTGTTATTTGGTTTTCTTTTCTAGGTTTTTAAATACTAATAACATAGCTTTTCAACTCAGCCTCCTTTTTTCTTGCTACTGCTAAAACTAACCTTAGCAGCTACAGCAATTAGCACACATTTTTCACAGCATTTAATATTGCTCCTCCTTGCCGGGCTATACACTGAGGTACCCTCACTGCCACTCCTCAGTTTGGGACAAGAATGTGATATAAAAGAAGAGGGGTGTATAAATACTTGGGGACTGATGAAGGATCAGCAATAAAACATGAACAAATGTGAATAAAGCTTAGTAAGGAGTACTTTAGAAGACTTAAATTAATCCTGAAAACAGCATTGACACCTAGGAACAAGATCCAAGCTATAAATCAATTTGCTCTTCCTGTCCTAACTTATAGTTTTGGAGTGATTGACTGGCCCCAAAAAGTGTTGGATAGACTGGATATTAAAACAAGAAGGATGCTTCATGCTCACCAAATGATTTATAAAAATCAGTGTATACCAAGATTATATATTCCCCGTTCTGAAGGAGGGATGGGCCTCCTTGAAATTGATTACATGTACAGATCTGCAATCGTGGGACTCCACACATATCTACTGACATCACAAAATCCAAATGTGGTGAAGGTTTTGAAACATGAGGAGAATAAATCTAAGATGACATCTCTGCTTAATTTAGCAGAAGCATATCGATGTCAAGCAGGAATGGAAATCAAACCAGAAGTGGATAAAAACCAGGCAGCAGCTGAATGTGCTAAAAAACAAAAGAAAGAATATAAGGTGAAGGACCAGGTGAGAAGGCAAGAAATGTGGAAAAAAACATAAATATAGTTGCAAGTATAGAAAACTTCTGAAGTGCCTCATGTTGATCAAGAACGAACACGAATGGTTAAGGAAAGGTGAATTTACATCAAGAAATGAAGGGTTAATATTGGCAGCCCAAGATAGTGGGCTACGTACACGCTGGTTTACTGTGTCCATTGAACATGTAAGAGAAACAGACATATGTAGGTTTTGTGGAACCGAATTGGAAACAGTCACACACCTTATTGCTGGTTGCGACTCTCTAATGGCACAGGGACTGTACACTGAAAGGCATAATAATGTGGCAAGATTGTTACACTGGAGATTGTGCAAACATTATGGTATCAAAGTGGATGAAAAACACTGGAAACATGAGCCACACAGAATCATAGAAAATGATGAAGTTTACATCACATGGGATCACCGAATACCAACAGTCCAAACGATAGATGCTAGAAAACCGGATATAGTGGTCCAAGAAAAGAAGACAAAAGTAGCATTGATCATTGAAATCGCCACACCTAGTGACTACAGTGTCTTGCTATCAGAGAGACACAAAGTCATAAAATACCTCAATCTGCAGGCAGACATGAGAGCCATGTGGGAGAAAGATACCCAGACAGTTCCAATAGTAGTTTGAGCAACTGGTCTTATAAAAAAGAATTTACAATCGTATTTAGATATGTTACCAATTCATGTAACACCATACGAATTACAGAAGGAGTCATTTCTGGGCACATTGAGGGTGCTGCGAAGAGCACATTTGGCTAACATCAAAGAGTGAAACAATACTAATTTCATGAACTTTAATCGTACTTTGACTTAGGAATGGGGTCCATTCCCATCATGGTATTAGAAACCCAAATGAGAAATTAAAAACGGGAAAGACCACTCCTCACAACTTAAGGTCTGTGTAATATCAAGCTTGTAAACTAAGGGATAAGCAATAATCAGACATCTTAGTGAAAGCTAATGTCAAACTATCCAGTATTTCTTCTTATTCGCCCACCCCACATGTCCTACATTGGTAGGGACCACTGGATGTACACCATCATTAAGGCTTCTCAGTTTAGTACCATTCACTTTTCATCAGAACCATATCTGTGAGTAGTAGTATAAATCAGCACTAAAGACTGATATCTATTCCTACATAAAGTTATGTTTTCTGTAATTTTAAGTTAAAACATACCATTTTGAGAAATGAAAAACTGACAAATGGACAGTACACTCAGTTTCCATATCCTTTTTAATAATGTACACATGCTTTGTGTTGTATATAATTGGTTATGTTACTGTTTTATTCTGATTTTAGAAAAAAAAGTTAAGACTTTTACAAAAATATTTGTTTTGTACAATGTGTCCCAGAAACATTTCTGATTTTTTTTTTTTTAGCCAAATGTCAAACCACTTTGGAGATATAGACTTTTATAGAGGGTATGAAACAATAACACATATAAGCAGAAGTTTCTGGAAAATGTTAAATACTGAAGTTGTTTAAGGGTTGAAGGGTGCATGGTGCAGAATATGTACAAAAAGGGGAAGCAGGTTAATACACTGACCTTCTGTGAAGTGAATACTGTGCTTCAGGTAGTTTTTTTGTAGATGCTAATACTAAAAATAGACTAAAGACAGTATAGACCCTATACTGAACATTCCTGTGATAAGTAGAACATAGTGCATAATATAAATATTAAAAATAATAAAATAATGACTCAAGGGAGAGTACGCTGAAGTGCAAAGCATCTAATTTATGGAGTAAGTAATGTATCTTTAATAAAGGCTATGCTGGTTTATCTAGCAAGTGATTTGTCCTAAGTACACTATAATTCATAAGATCTAATGTGTAAAATGCATTTCATAGAGAGTGGTGATTAGTCAGTTTCTTCAGAGGTTTGGCAGTAATAAGCAACATATCCCTAGAAGTTTTTGTGCGATGAAATAACACATAACACAAGCACTCAGGTCACTCCAAGGGAAGTACAAATATGACTCGGTCATTGTCCATGCTGGTGTGAATGACCTGAGACGTACCTCCCTGGACTACATGAAAAGAGACATAGAGGAGCTCTATGAGCATGTAGCCCAGGCCGGTATGACCCTGACCTTGAGTAGCATCTTACCCTCACCAAGAATGATGCCACAATAATAAGAATGATGCCAAATAAGATAAGATGATCAATTTCAACAATTTGCTTAAGTATTGGTGTCATTCAAAGGGGATCCAATGCCTGTCAGCCTGGGATGACATGTCGACAAGCCACGATGCTTCGCTAGGGACAGCTTGCACCTGTCATCACTGGGCTTTTGGATATTGGCAAAGGCTCTTGCTTCCCCCATAGTGCCTTTTTTAGGCAAGGCTCAAAAGACAAACCCACCTCCATAGGTATCATAAGGGATAAGAAACTAAGAGTAATGCTACTCAACACCAGAAGTCTAAACCTCAAGATGCATGCACTCGAAACTCTCCTTAGCACAGAGAACATCGATATCTGTGCAGTAGCAGAAACCTGGTTCAAGGCTCCCGAGAGCACCCCAGCACTACCAGGTTATATCTCATACCATGCTTTTCAGCCCCAAAACTTGGACTGAACCACAAAAGGAGGGGGAGTATCAATATTCGTCAAAGATACCCACACCTCCAGGTTGGTGGCACAGCACGAAGCATCAGAGACTATCCATGTGCAACTAACAGTGGGTAAAACTGCCTTCCAGTTTATAGCCTGCTACAGACCACCCTCCCAAACCCAGGAACCCCACTCGGCCTTCCTGAGAACACTGGAAAATATGAAGGTCTCTCCAAACACCATTATATTGAATGACTTCAACTACCCAAACATAGACTGGGAGCATTACTCTAGCTCCAACACCCTAGCCCAAAGGTTCTTAGAATTTATAAACTCAAATGCTATGGAACAACTTGTTACCACTCCCACAAGAGGGGAAAACATACTGGACCTGATCATCACCAACATGGGGACTCCCATATCCCTCACTGGTAAGATCAGACCATAAACTAATCTCACTGGATGTTCACATGCCGACTCCACCCCCTGCCCAGAAAACCACAGTGAAAAACTTCTCTAAAGCAAATTTCACACTCCTCAAAACCGAGGTGGAATCCTTCAAAGCCCCTGAGCCTGTGGAAAATACGGCCCAGACCGCAGAATCCTTTATAAACACATTCTATGAACACCTTCAGGAATGCATGGATCATGCAATCCCAAATAAAACCAAGACCCAATCCTCCAAAGGCAGACGTCCTGTCTGGTGGACCCCAGCCATAAACAAACAATACAATAGAAGGAGGAAGCTACTACATGATAGAGCAAAATCCCAAAAAGGGAAGGCATCTCTGATCAGTATTAGCAAAAAACTACGGCACTCATAAAATCATCTAAGGCCAGCTTCGAGAGAAAAATTGCACAGGACACTAAGGATAATCACAAGGCTTTCTTTAGTTATGTTAGGAACCTGGGTGGGAATTCCCAGATATGCTCAGAATTAGTCCAAAATGACAAAAAATACATCGAACCCATAGACATTGCCAACATCCTAGCTGACAGGTTCAGCGCAAACTTCTCCCCCTCCCCACCAAAAGGGCAAATATCTATCCCAGCAGAGTGCTGCCCCCCTGACATCTCAGATGCTCAGGTAAGAGCCGCCCTCTCCAAAGCAAAAAACACAGCATCAATGGGATCAGACAGTGTCCCGGGCTGCGTCCTACATGAACTCCAAGAAGAGCTAAACCCAAACATAAAACTACTGTTCAATCTTAGCCTTACTACAGGATATGTACCCAAAGAGTGGCATACAGCAACAGTGGTCCCTCTCCACAAAGGTGGTGCCTCAACGGATCCCCATAAGCCTGACTAGCTTGGTCTGCAAAGCTATGGAAAGGATCATCATGGAGCTCATAAATAAAGATATTGGGGACCTACAGACACTGGATCCTACCCAGTTCGGCTTTGTTAAGGGCAGATCCTGCCTCTTAAACCTGGTCGATTTCTTTGAAACAGTCACCAAGGCCATTGACGAGGGGAAGGGGATCCACACAGCCTACCTGGACCTCACAAAAGCCTTCGATACAATACCCCACTTGGGCATTATAGATAAGCTCACCAGCTTAAATATAAACCCCTATGTCACTAGATGGGTTGTAAACTGGCTCAAAGACAGAACCCACATGGTTAGAATTGCTGGAGCCATATCAGACTCCAAACCAGTTACAAGTAGCGTCCCACAAGGCTCAGTCCTGGGACCTCTCTTGTTCGGTATATATTTCTCTGAGGTACAGGCCAACATGCAAGGACTGTGGCTGACCAAGTTCGCAGATGACTGCAAACTGGGCGCCATAATCGACTCTCCAGCTGACACAAGCATCCTCCAAAAGGGCCTCATAGAAACAGACAACTGGTGCCAGAGCCATGGCCTCAAGCTAAAAGCCAAAAAGTGTATAGTCATCCCCTTTGGCAAAAACAAAGTGCCCACAAATTACCACATAGGTGGTAATCCATTAAGTACAGAAGTAATTAGGGACCTGGGGACCCAAGTTGATAGCAATCTCTCATTTGACAACCATGTGGCCAAAGTGGTTAGAAAAACATTTTATATAGCGAACCTAATCATCAAGGGATTCACATCTAGATCAGGGGAGGTCATTGTGCCTCTTTACTCATCCCTCATCAGGCCCATAATTGAGTACAATGCCCCTTTTGGGATGCACCTTACCAGACACCTGCAGCAACTGGAAAGACCCCAAAAGTACCTCACCAAGAGGATCAAAGGGCTCAAACAGATGCCATATGCTGCCCGGTTAAAGAAACTCCAGCTCTACTCAGTGGCATACCGCCTGCTCAGAGGCGATCTGTGCCTGATGTATAAAGCCATGTCCAACCTGGAATTAATGGACATGCTGCACCTCAGAAAATCCAAATCCCATCGAGCTACGCTGAGAGACTTGAACCTCAGCACTGAAATAAATAGGACATGCTGGAGGGACAGATTCATAACCCAGAGGCTCCCTTCACTCTGGAATAAAATCCCAGTCCAGGTTAGGCAGAGTCCCTCATTGACTCTCTTCAAGAGGAATCTTGATGAGTGGATGGGAGATTGTAGGTTTACCCCAGGTATCACTTCTGTGTCACTGTTAGACAGAGGCACAGTATACTAACCTCGAAAAGGGCATAGCAAAATTAATTTAAAATGGGTGGCGAAAGCCAAACACACTCTGGCTGGGCTTATAAATGCCCTAGGGCAGATAGCCTAGTATGAACCTATGAAGAAAAGATGTTCAAATGTTAGCTTGTTATTACCATTTTTTCTGTAAGCACTTCCTTTATTGATTCTGTAAAGCATTTTTAAAGAATGGAAATAACTGCTTGTACCACAGAAATTTAAGGTATTAATGCAAGAAGAGCAGGAAACCACCTCAGAAGAAGTAAGAACAGCACTAAGGAAAATAAAGTCGGGGGGTGTCTTCTTTATAGCATCTATTTCTCTGAAATGGAAGCAAATGATGAAGTTTTATGGCTGACTAAGCATACAGATGTTTGCAAGCTGGGGATTATCATTGACTCCATTGCAGACACTAGCATTCTTCAAGAATGTCTATCTCTGACTAACCAATATCGCCAAAGTCATGGTCTTAAACTCAATGCTAAGAAATGCATAATTGTATCCTTTAGGAAGTCAACCATCCCAGCTGATTACCATGTCGATAATACACCCGTAAGAGTAGACCCAGTGGGCAGGGATCTAGGTACACATGTAGACAGTAGCTTTAACTTCAACCACCAAATGGCCACAGTGTTGAGGAAATCCTTTTATGTTGCTCAACTTATAAGTAGGGGCATGGCATCTAGGTCCAAAGAGATTATTATCCCACTGCACTCTGCCCTTTTGGATGCATCTGACCAGGCATATGCAGCAACTAAAGCAAACTCAGAGGTTCCTTACAAAAAGAATACAAAGGGTGACAAACCCAACTTATGCAGAGCACCTTAAAGCCCTTTCCCTCTACTAAGTCTGTTGTAGATTGCTGAGGGATGATCTATGCCTGGCTTACAAGGCATCCACAGACTCCACATTTATGGATCTCCTACATATTCATAAGTCAGAGTGCCAGAAATACAAGGTCTAGGGACCTAAATTTTATCTGTGACTTAAACAGAGCATTCTCAAGAGACAGATATATATCCCAGAGACTGCCCCTCCTATGGAACAGGCCTCACATCTATGTGAAGCACAACATAGACCAGTGGATGGAGAACAGGAAATTTACTCTGGGCATGGCACCCATGTCCCTTATGGACAGAGGAAGCTTATAAATGCCTGTACCTCAATGTCCTATTTGTATAGAGGACATTGTTAATATTTCAATAAAACTTGGCTAGGCTTAGAAAGCACCCCCCTCCCTTCAATAGCCTAGTATCAATCTATGAAGCTATGGAAAGCTACAGACTCAGATGAAGTCACAGAAGACATGATCAAGATGTTGGGTGAGACAGGGGAGAAATGGCTCCTGGGTGTACTAATAGCAGTGTGGAGAGAAAGGTATATCCTAAATGACTGGAGAATAAGCATATTAGTTCCATTGTACAAGAACAAAGGGGACATCCAAAACTGTCAGTACTGAGGTATCAAACTCCTGTCACACTGTATGAAAGCTCTGGAGAGGGTGACTTGTAAACAAATATGCAGAGTAGTACAAAGTAAGATGGAGAAGATGAGCAGCTCAGATTCAAATCAAGGTGCAGCACAACAGACCCAGTGTTTGCAATCAGACAGATAGTTGGTAAGAAGCTAGGGATGAAGAAAGAGACCAACTGAGTATTCATAGACTAGGAGAAAGCATATGACAAGGCACCAAAAAAGCTGATTTGGGCAGTCATGCAGTGGTTTAAAGTCCCAGAAATATTGGTAGAATGAATACAGGCTATGTGCAAGGACCCAGTGAATCAAGTATGAGCAGTGTTTGGTCTCACAGAGGGGATCCTGGTGGGAGTGGGTGTGCATTAGTGTTTAGCTCTGAGCCTACTGCTGTTTATACTGGTGATGGACTCCATTTGTAAAAAGGTCAGATGGGACAGTTCAGCAAAGTGGTATTTTGCAAATGATGTCACATTACAGGCAGAGTCTGTGGAAAACGATCAACAAAGAATAGGAAAACAGAATGGAATGGAATGGAATGCAAAATTGAAGGCACAAAGGATGAAACAGAGTAAAGATAAAACAGTTGTAATGGCAGCAAATGGGGAAATCAGAAGACACAGAGAACTGAGATAGAAGGGAAGTATTTGGGAGGGTAGTTAAGGAGAATGAGGAGGTCAAAGTTAAAATTAGAGGGCCTGCAGCCAACTGTCACACAGTGTCAGGGATAGTGCATGACTGGAGAATGCCACATAACCTAAAAAGTAAGGTGTATAAAAAGTGCTGTTATTAGTACTACTGTATGTTACAGAAACCTGGTCAATAAAGGCAGAGCAGTTGAAGAAGCTAAAGATGATGAAAATGAAACGCCTGAGATGGGTGATAGGATGCACACTTTGGGAGACAAAGAAATAAATATATCATAGCAGAAGCCAAAGTAGCTCCAATTGCAGAGATGGTCAAAGAAAGCAGATTACACTCAAAGAGAACAGATTACAGCGGTTTGGAAATGTACAGAAAACCAGAAGATAATCTGGTGAATAATATTTTAGACAGACAGAAAGAAGGCACATGCAAACAAGGGTGTCCAGCAAAGAGATGACTGCACTGAGTGAAGAAACACCTGCGGCAGTCATGCATGACTTTAAAAAAAAGTTAGGACCATAGCACTTAATCAAGAGAGATGATGACAGCTAACACAATACTCTGAACCAATGTAGAAAGTGGGAAAGGGGGGTTGATGATGCTGAATGCCATTTGTAAGTAATACATGAGGTAGCATGACTTTTTACTTGCTGTTCGATTCTTTTTGCATTAAAACCACAGAATAATGTTAAATTCCTTTTTTATTATTTTAAGTGGCATCTGCTGATGCCACACTGATGGCTTTGTTGCACTTATGCAAAACAAAGAGCATCAGAAATATACATTCTAAACACGTAAACCTCATTTGCAGTATTAACAGGACATGTTGGATGAACAGGATTTTTGTCCATGTGAGACAAAGCTCGTCCCTAACCGAATTAAAATGTGATTTGGACAAATGGTTGGGAATTCCCAAATGTAGTCCTGGTTTGGCACCTATGTCCCTAATGGACAGCAGCAGCCTGTGAACACTTGATGTGTACAAATCTATATCATAACCATAAATGTTCCTGAGGTATTGGCACATGCCAGCAATATTTTTGTAAAATTGGAGTAAGCTTGTGTAGACTTAAAATGTCTGTTTGGTCAATAGCCTAGTAGCCATCTATGAACCTGTAAGAAAGTGGCGAATAAAGACTTGTACAAGTATTATAATGTCTTGCTTGTTTTAATATTTTAACAAGATGTTTTCATCCTTTTTTATATAATGTTGGACATTTTTTTATTCTTTGAGGTGCGTAAGCATTGGAAGGCACCTTATAAATAACACCTGATTATCTGACTGATTGTGTGATTAGGTGAGGGACTGATTGATTTTTTGATTAAAGAATAGGCAAATCTTATATTTCTTATGTTAAACATGAGGGGAAGAAAGAATTATCCAGGTATAATAAGGAAGCCCCTGAAAAGGAATAAATATTTTGCATCCTAATATGTGCAAAACTAAATGTTTGTTCAAGTAAAACAGAAAAATTTTACAGTCCCTATTTTCTAAGAGAGACTGTTTCAAGTATAAAATAAGGACTCAAGTATTACTGCAACTAGGTTCTTCCCAGAAGTCCACAATCGAATGAATATATTTAATTAAAACTTACATCCATGCCACGTTGTCAGTATGTTGGCATTGCTTCTCCATGTTGTATTCTCCTGATAACCTAATTTTTGATCAGAAACTAGTTTTGTTTTAAAGAGAAATCAGTCTTACTTGTTCCTTTCTGTACGCTATTATTATTATTATTATTATTATTATTATTATTATTATTACCAATCATTATTTATACCACAGAAGTTAAAGTATAAATGCAATCTGTGAAGGCCGTTTTGAAACGTAATGAGCATTGCATGATTCTTTGCTTCACTTTTGCATTAGTGCCACAGAAGTCTATATGTTATTTGTATTTGTGAACCATTGTAGAGTACCGATCCACATGGACCTTTTTCAGGTTCAGCCCAGAAGCACTGTCTGCTTAAATGACTTACTCAGAGATAAACAGAGACTGAAGAAATCAATCACCAGACCACAGGAAGGAGCTTATTATTAACCCATAGACATAATCCTTTGTGCTAGCTACCAGAAGTCCCACTTAGATTAGTAAACACACCAACAGAGAAAGTATCTTAGATTGGGTACTTATCAATAGCCACCCAAGCTTATATACAGCTGGGACTTTATCCGATGACCTAAGTGATCATTCACTAACTTATATTATTAAGCATAAGGCAGAAACCCACCACAAGACTACGTACAAAAGAATCAGAAATAATAAAAACTTCAATCCTACTAACTTCCTAAGCAAACTTAAATCAATCAACTGGTTAGTCCTAAAAAATATACCACTAGATGAAGCCGTAAACTTTCTTTAGTAATAAATTCCTGAGCATCCTTGACTCCCATGCTCCTGCACATACTATAAAGAATAAATCTAATACTGCTCCATGGCTCGCAAAGGAAACTAAAACAAAAATCAAACTCAGAAATATAGCCTGGACCAAATGGCGAACAACTAAAGCCCCCCTCGACCAAATGAGATATCGTCAGCTTAGAAATGATACAAAAAAACTCATTTTGCTAGACAAAAAAAAACCTACTACCAGAAACTCCAGTTTAAACACCAAAACTATCTCCAAAAGTTTTGGGCAGGTATTAACCGACTTCTTCATCCAGAACAATCTGTTACCCCAATGCCATCAAACTACACCCATAAATCCCCAGAAACTGTTGCCACTGCCTTTAATAACTTTTTTTTACTGAAACTACAGTCCTTAGCTAACCAACTTACTCCCAGCCACTCTAATTCTACCACTAACACACCCACTTCTCATCTCCCCTATAACTTCCAACCTGTCTGTACCACTTTTATCCGATCCCTTATCAAAAAACTAAAACCAACCACCCTTTCTGCTGACCTCCTTCCTGCAGAGTACCTACAAAAAGCTGCCGATGCCATAGCATTCCCCATCTCTATCCTAATCAAGTGAACACTAACTTATGGAACTATCCCCTCAGTCTGGAAAATATCCCACATTATCCCACTCCAAAAAGGTGGAAGTTCAACAGAACTGTCCAGGTACAGACCCATTGCCATTCTCTCACCACTAGCTAAATTAATGAAGAAGTGCGTTCATAAGCAACTTATGGACAATCTCATTCAGAACAGCCTGCTTGCCAACTCTCGGCGTGGCTTTAGGCCACATCACAGCACCACCTCTGCCCTCCTTTCTTTTACAAATACCATAGTCCAAAATAGGAACAACAGCAGGCTATCTTCAGCCCTGTTTCTAGACCTGTCGAAGGCCTTTGATGTGGTCAACCACAAATTACTCATCCATTCCCTAAAATCCATCTCCCTAGAGAACCATGCTATTCAGTGGTTCCTATCCTATCTGAATGGCAGATAACAGGCTGTATTATGGCAGGGCAAACTGTGCACCCTGCTACCTCTCACCCTTGGTGTTCCTCAGGGCTCTATTCTAGGTCCTCTACTCTTTTCTATCTTCATCAACAATCTTCATACTGCCATCCCTGATGCAACCTGCATTCAATACACAGACAATTCTACCCTGATCTGTGCTGCCTCCTCCCCTTTAGACCTGCAAACCTTAACAGAAAACACATTTCACACAGTTGAAAATTAGTTCTCTAATCACCATCTGTTATTAAATCCCAACAAAACTAAACTGCTCCTCTTTACCCCCACCAGTAGATCCACCCCATTTTACTTCTCCATAACATCCAACAACGGTACCTGTATCTCTCCAGATGACCATGCTAAGCTTTTAGGAGCAATAGTGGGCAATAATCTCAAATTTGATCTGCATATCAATAAAACTATAAAAAACATTAATAAGAAGCGTGGCTCATTATATAGAAGCAAACCTTTTCTAACTCCATTAGGTAGGACTGCAATCGCCCAGTCACACCTACTCTTTACCCTTCTATATGCCTCTCCCATACTCTCCAATTTGAGCAAACTCAGTAAGCTCTCTCACTGTTACAACCATATTGCCAGATCTGCCATAGGCTTAACATATAGGACACATCACTGTCAAAACCTCAGTCTTCTCAGGTGGCTAGAACTGCCTAGCCTACTTCTGTTCAATCAGCTTATAGTAGCACACAAAATTCTGTACCACCCTGAAAATACTCCAGCACTCAAAAATATCATAAAGCCATACAGTAATTCAAGGCAACTATGATCTTCCAATAAACTGTTGGTCCAAACCCACAAAGCCATTAACTCAGCCGGCGACTCCCTGTTTGCCAACGTTGTTGGTAAAACTTGGAATTCACTTCCATCTAACCTTACCCTCGAACCTTTTTTAAGTCTTTTGAAAAAAGGCCTCAAACAGTATTTTAAACAGCACTAGCTTTGTCCCTTTACTAACCCAAATAAATCGCTACTTATTCCATGCCTTATTTAAATTAATATTGTATGCATCTCTTGCTCATAATAGCTTGCTGCAACCTGTTGTTTTTGTATACTATTACACACTGTGTATATTGTGAGTACCTACTAGTGGCCTTTGTAAATCTGTTTGACTCATATCTGTTATGTTATATCTGTGTTATTTGGAGCTTTTCTTCCCGGGCCTCCGCTGAAAATGGCCATATATCATGTCAGACTATCCCAGTCAACAAATGTAAAATAAATAAATAATAAATAAGTCAGTTCAAGACCTTTTTGTTTTAAGAAACCATTTTATTAAGTCCTGCACTAGATAAATTCATGATGTTATACTTGTTTCAGTATTGTAACATCCTTAGCTTTTGTTGCCTTTATAGGTTCAACTATACTTTTTGTATTCTTTATACTGTGTTAAGATGAAAAGGCACTTTATAAATAGCATTTGACTGACCGCTTGATTGAATGGCTAGCCAATATTATTTTTGTGGGTTTGCAGAAACAATTTTCCAAATGCATATGAGAGCTCCTGGAAATTAATAATTTGAATCATGGTGATGTAAAACTAATTATAGATCCAAGTATAGTACTATTTTATATATTGCTTTATAAAGTTTATATATAATCTGAATTGTTCATGAAAATAGATAGGCTTCTTACAGATAACATCTGATTGACTGATTGAAATGCAGATCAATATTTTATTTTATGTTTTAAACCATTAGAGCAAAAATAATTATCCAGATGTAACAGAGAATGCTAGAAAGTAATAACTCCTTTAATGCATGTTGTATACAAAACTAGCTGTTTGGCTGTCCAAGTATGATACAAGGTATTATTATTGCTCCAGTTGTCAAAGGCAGACTGTTAGGGCTAAACAGTAATGACACAACGTTTAATGTGACAAGGATCTTCTTATAGGTCAAAACCAGAAGGTTGTTGTTTAAGTAAAAATATACCATGTCCAGTTCTTAATATATTTGGATAAAACATATATCCTGATGCTGTCAAACCAGGTGATTTCTTGGAGTCATCTAATTTTTCAGAAAAAAAGCATTTTTCCTTTACTGGGAAATCAGTCTGCACTTTTATTTCTTATAATATATAATGTATGAGTGCAAGATGTTATTTGACCTCATTGCCATTTTTCTGATAGACAACTACATTGCTTTCTCATTCATTGAATTTGTTCTGAGGGAAAGGAACTGGTTCAACATTCAACAAAAGAATTTAAAGTATAAGTGCAATCTGTGAGAGACATAATGGGTATCACAGTACGATTTCAATTCTAGTTTTAGAAGATAATTCACAACCTTTCACAACTTTTTTTTATTTAAGAACACATTTTATTTCATAAAGACTTCCATTAACTAAATACTTGATGTCATGTTTTTGCTATTTTAATTTGCATAGCTAGTGTTATTTATATAATTTATTTTCTAAATGTTTCATTCTTTATGACACACTGAACTGGGAAGGCATTTTATTAATTAAATCTGATTGACAGAGTGAAGTGCAAACCACTACTCTCTTTGTTGGTGGAAAACTGGAGCAGAAACTTTCATTTAAATGTAAAAGAGAAAAAAATAACTTAATTAATCATTTGAACCGTGGTTTGTGTACGTTATTTGTATATCCAAGTATTAAAGAATAAATATAACTTTCTTGCATTTTTGAGAGGAACTCTTGTGCTTGCATAATAATGACATTTTTTATTTAATTGAGAACAAGGGTTCTTTTAATAGATCCAAAACTGTCCTTTAAGTAAAACATTCCATGTCAGGCTCTCAGAATTGTTCTTTACAATGAAGCCATCATGTCATTTAATTTTTTTTCTAAATAAGCTATTTCAGTTTACAAAAGATCAGTTTGAATTCCTTCTTGATCACCTCCTGATAATCCAGTACATTTCATTTATTCATGCTGATTTGTTGAAGTATATTTTCAGTTGTATAAATTGTCACTGAACTTATCTAGATAGTGTACTTGTCAGATGATTAATTTGCAAGTCTTCTGTGCGGGTGTTTCTTCTAGTTCTTTTCAACATAATGAATGCACTGATATTTGTTGATTTTGTTTAAAAGTATTCTTATAAAGGATGATATTCACTTGCTTAGCTTGGCCTAAATAGTTTATGTTTCATATATTTTCATTCAGAAATAATTGAGATACCCGGTTTTAGAAGGAAACATTGAAATTGTGGCAGTTCTTCTTAGGTGCAGCTACTCAGAGCAGAACATCAAAGATTAAAGAACATTCCATTTAAGAATAGTCTTTATTTACGTATTTGTTTGTTTATTTATTTATTTATTTGCCATTTGTTAACCAGGTTGGTCTGGCTGGGCAGGTGCCCATTTTCAGAAGAGACCCGAGGAGAAAAGCTCCAATTACAGTAAAGCATTTTTACAATCAATAGGGTATTTACAGATACAATCAAATACAGCATTAAAAATATACAACCGAGAGAAGTTTGCATACTGCATAGGTAGATAACTGCATAGATCCAGGGAGAAAAAGCTCCCATTACAGTACAGCATTTTTATAATCAATACGGTATTTACACATACAATCAAATACAGCATTTAAAATTTACCAGCAAGTGGAGGTAGCATGCTAAATAGATAGATAACCTTTTTAATATTTATAATTTTAAATTTATATATTTATATTTATAATTTTTATACGCATGTTTATTTTTTATATTTTTATATTTGTATTTAAAATGCAGTCTTGTTGCATTTTATGGCATTACAATGTATCTAGAATTAATTGTACCATTTTCTAATATTCAAATGATTAATAGGGTTTATCAGCATACTAATCCACCTCATTGCAATTTCTGTTTGCCTACAATATCAACAATTATCAAAAATCTAATGTCAAAGCAGTTGCTTTAGATGGCTATTTAATAATACACTGATAAAGAATCAGATTTAGAAAATATTCACTGAAAAATCAGGCCAATCTTAAAATAACTTATAATGTGAAACTTGCATATGTAGTGGAAATGAAGAATGATGAACTGAGGGTTAAGATGTTATTTTATTATTTAAGAGATAGTAAATTATGAAAATAGAAAAATGTCTAAAAATGTTAAACATATTAAACTAAATCTAGAAACAATGAACTCACCATGGAATGTCTTCCCCTTCCAACAAAGGAGGACTACATTCGTATTCAACTTTATATAATTTACAAAAGTCAAAAACAGTAAATGTAATGATCAGTGACCCAAAATAAAGTCATAAGCATTTCCAAATAAGTATATATGAACACAAGTTCTTGACAGATGTCACCACTGTGGGTTGCTAACAATATTTGAATGATATGAAAAGACGTATTGAACAGCAGAATGATTAAAAGTACTCTTCTTATTAAAAATAAAAAAAGTTCTAGCTATTAGCAGAGTTACTACAGAATGTTTAATGGGCCAACTGCATGTTAGCCACCAAGCTTCTATTTGAACAGAGTAGATAACGTAACAAACAACACTAGTAAAAAGAGTGCTACCCCAAAATTCTCAAAACAGTGAAAATTAAAGTTATGGAATATATGTCAATATAAAGTTCTTGTGAAATAAAAGGAATCAAATATCAAAGCCAATAAAAAATAACATGACAACTGACACATATGTACTGCAAAGTTGGCTATGTCCATCCTCTTCACCTCCAAATGTAGGTGGCTTATACTAACTCCACAGTTACAGACACACAGTATTTTGCTATAATATTTTTTTTTTTCATTTCTGCAGTGATTGTGAGTCACGGTATTTAGACTCCAGAGGTGTGGAATGAATGGCACCCTACAGTGAAGAGGGGTGCAAGGCAATGCAACTCTCCATATTACAAGCATTATTTGTTCATGTTTTATTTCACAACAACGTACTCTAGTACAGCAATAATCAGTGTTTTCCGGATTCAGTATTTACTTCATTTTGTATTATTTGTTTGATACATTCTCTCTTATGTTAGGTATCCATTTGAACTACCTTATTCCAAATGAAAAGCAGGAGAATTTCTGACCTGACAAACAATTTAACCACAGTGTATTTTAAACAAAATAAAAGGAAAGTCAGTCTAGTACTTAGGCCCCATATCACTTCAGAATACTAAGACAAATATAACACAATATCAAGTAGTAACAGATTAAAGTCAACCTTACAATATGAGGAAAAAAGTAATATAATATTTATATCTAATAGTAGAAATAGCAGGAGGAATATTATTTAAAGAAAATTAAAAGTGAACAAAACTTAGTAGTGATTTCTTGTGGTAATCCTGTCTAGTTGTACTGATAAATATATCAGTCTGAGGTGTTTTAATGAAATGGGAAAGTACAATACAAAATAAATTACCTCAGTATTTTATGTGCAGTCTTTTCTTACTAAATTAGATAAGAATATTGTTACTGGAATTATGTTATGGTTGTAAAAAGGAGTGGTATTCTTGAAGATGTGCTTTCAGTTAAAGTGAGA
>NC_056734.1:49725862-49765862 GCF_019279795.1 Protopterus annectens
CATTACTGTATTAAAGCACAATACAATGCAGCCATTAACCAAACCAGAGACTAAATATACAGCTTTTTTACTTTTAGGTCTAAGCAGAATATATTGATTAAAATGAGTTTTGAGTTAGACCTTAATGCCACAAAAAGTGCCACAAAAAGGAAATTCTCATGCCCAGAAGGACATTGGAAATAATTATATGCCCAATTTCCAGACCATTTCTTCAACTTTTATGTAGACTTATGAATAAAGCAATGTCAAAAAAAAAGAAGCTGTAGTAATTGGTTGTTTGGGACCATTTCCAGCTCTTTTGTAGTTCACTGTTTAAAATCCGCCTCTGGGCGTTTTTTTCTGGCTATACTGCTCAGACAAGCTCCACGTGGGTTTACAGAGTGGTCCTAGCAGCAGGGAACTCAGAAAAGCTACTGCCTTCTGGATTTAAGTATCTTTGCTTTTTTTCACTTGAAATAGCTTCTGTAGCTTACCTTGAACTAGCCTGAACTGTTTTTTAACTGATTGCTGCATTATTTTAAAATCTGCACTTAAAGTTACATTTTAGTCGAATTTGATCGACAGTTTGCTTGTTTGTTTAATTTAACTGTGGAGGCTGCCCACTAAAGTGTGCTAGCCCGTGTAACTAATTTATCACTGTTTCTGCATTTTCTGTGTGTTTCTACCAAAAAAACAAAAAAATAATCCTTGTTTTCCCGCCTTCCTCGACTAGTTTAGACCAGTTTACAGGCATTGCTGTATTCTGGGCTGTGGTGTAGTTCCTGTGTTGTTCATTACCTTACTTGGATAGAAGGAAGTTTCTTTGCTCACCAGTGGGAGTATAAGCAGAATATATTGATTAAAATGAGTTTTGATTTAGACCTTAATGCCACAAAAAGTGCCACAAAAAGGAAATTCTCATGCCCAGAAGGACATTGGAAATAATTATATGCCCAATTTCCAGACCATTTCTTCAACTTTTATGTAGACTTATGAATAAAGCAATGTCAAAAAAAAAGAAGCTGTAGTAATTGGTTGTTTGGGACCATTTCCAGCTCTTTTGTAGTTCACTGTTTAAAATCTGCCTCTGGGCGTTTTTTTCTGGCTATACTGCTCAGACAAGCTCCACGTGGGTTTACAGAGTGGTCCTAGCAGCAGGGAACTCAGAAAAGCTACTGCCTTCTGGATTTAAGTATCTTTGCTTTTTTTCACTTGAAATAGCTTCTGTAGCTTACCTTGAACTAGCCTGAACTGTTTTTTAACTGATTGCTGCATTATTTTAAAATCTGCACTTAAAGTTACATTTTAGTCGAATTTGATCGAAAGTTTGCTTGTTTGTTTAATTTAACTGTGGAGGCTGCCCACTAAAGTGTGCTAGCCCGTGTAACTAATTTATCACTGTTTCTGCATTTTCTGTGTGTTTCTACCAAAAAAACAAAAAAAAAAAATAATCCTTGTTTTCCCACCTTCCTCGACTAGTTTAGACCAGTTTACAGGCATTGCTGTATTCTGGGCTGTGGTGTAGTTCCTGTGTTGTTCATTACCTTACTTGGATAGAAGGAAGTTTCTTTGCTCACCAGTGAGAGTGGGGAGCCTTGAGCAGCCTACCTGTCCTTGGGGGAAGTGACCTCAGCACAAGAAGCTGTAGTAATTGGTTGTTTGGAACCATTTCCATCTCTTTTGTAGTTAACTGTTTAAATTCTGCGGTCGTACGCATAGCGCAGTGCCAGTTAAACAAGGTTAAACTTTTTCTGGCTCCGCCAAGTCTGTTCTTCAAATTTTCCCTTAAGGAAGCTCTACTCTTAGTATAACCAGACTACTCACTGTATTATAAGCCTAGCACTTGTTCTCAATACTTCTCTACTAAGTAAGCACTCTCGTACTAAGTAAAGCACTACATCTATTTACCACCCCTGTGAATACCCACTTCCCTTAAAGGTATACCACTCCCTTATACTGTTCTAGCATGTCAAGTGGTAGATTACTGGCGTCGTCTCCTGTTCAGCTGGTCAATCTGGGCATCTTGAGACAATGCTACAATTGTCTCATGTACACAGACAACCCTCTCCTCCTCCCAACAAACACAAATACATGTGAGAGATGCAACTATTTAGCCAAACTGGAGGCTGAACTCTCTCAACTCAGGGCTGGCATGACCAGACAGGAGGAGATGGCAACCACTCACATACAATCCCAGTCCCACATAGACCTACCACAACTGCAAACCAAACACATAAAAACACAAAGACATACTCGGAGGCTCTAATAAAAAAACTTACCAAAACAACAGAGGCTCCCAAAGCAGACATCCAAAAATCCACCACCTCAAAACAAAACACATGCAACACATACTTCAATAAATCAGTGTGTCGACCAATCGCAGCCCTTAAGGCCAAACACCTTGCCTGATACACTAGTAATAGGTGACTCCATAGTCAGACACACTGATGTCCCACTGACCAGGCTGAACAAGGAGAAGGTGACTGTGAGCTGTCTATCAGGAGCTAGGATCCGCCACATAACATACGCACTCAGGTCACTCCAAAGCAAGTACAAATATGACTCTGTCATTGTCCATGCTGGTGTGAATGACCTAAGACGTACCTCCCTGGACTACATGAAAAGAGACATAGAGGAGCTCTCTGATTATGTAGCTCAGGCTGGTATGACCCTGACCCTGAGCAGCATCTTGCCCTCACCAAGAATGATACCACAATACAAAGACAAGATGATCAGCTTTAACAATTGGCTCAAGTACTGGTGTCATTCTAAGGGGATCCAATGTCTGTCTGCCTGGGATGATATGTTGGGCAAGCCACGCTGCTTCGCAAGGGATGGCTTACATCTGTCACCACTGGGCTTCCGGATATTGGCTAAGGCTCTTGCCACCCCCATAGTGCCTTTTTAGGCAAGGCTCAAAAGACAAACCCACCTCCTTAGAAAACAAAAATGGAAAAAAACTAAGGGTAATGCTGCTCAACGCCAGAAGTCTAAATCTCAAGATGCAGGCACTTGATGCACTCCTCAGCATGGAGAACATCGACATCTGTGCAGTAACTGAAACCTGGTTCAAGGCTCCTGAGAGCACCACAGCGCTACCAGGCTATACCTCGTATCATGCTTTTCAGCCCCAATACCCAGGCCAAACCACAAAGGGAGGGGGAGTGTCCATATTCATAAAGGACACCCACACCTCCAGGTTAGTAGCAACACATGAAGCATCAGAGACCATACAGGTGGAACTAACCATAGGCAAAACTGCTATACAACTGGTAGCATGTTACAGACCACCCTCCCAATCTCAAGAACCCCACTCAGCCTTCCTGAAGACATTGGAGGATATGAATGTATCACAAAATACCATCATACTGGGAGACTTCAACTACCCAAACATAGATTGGGTACATTATTCTAGCCCTAATACCCTAGCCCAAAGGTTCCTGGAATTCATAAATTCAAATGCACTGGAACAACTAGTCACCTCTCCCACTAGGGAGATAATATACTAGACCTGATCATCACAAACATGGGGACAAAATGCTCCACACGGAAGTATACCCCACACTAGTGAGATCTGACCACAAACTAATCACCCTGGATATACATATCCCACCTCCACCCCCAGCACAAATGACCACAGTGAAACACTTCTCAAAAGCAGACTTCACTCTTCTTAAGACTGAGATGGTATCCTTTAAGCCCACTGTGCCAGTGGATACCACATCCCACAATGCTGAATCCTTCACAAATGCTTTCTATGGACATCTCCAAGAATGCATGGATCATGCAATCCCAAACAAATCCAAGTCCCTCTCCACCAAATGTAAGCGTCCTGTCTGGTGGACCTCAGCCATAAACAAATTGTATAACAAAAGAAGGAAGCTACTGCACATCAGAGCAAAATCCCATGAAGGGAAGACATCTCTGATCAACATTAGCAGAAAACTATGTTCTCTCATAAAAACATCCAAGGCAAACTTTGAGAGAAAAATCGCTAAGGACACTAAAGATAACCACAAAGCCTTCTTCAGCTATGTTAGAAACCTGGGCTGAAACCCTCAGATATGCTCAGAATTGGTTCACAACAACAAAAAATACACTGAACCCACAGATATTGCTAACATTCTAGCTGACAGGTTCAGTGCAAATTTCTCGCCTCCTTCACCCCCAAAAGAAGAAATACTTATCCCAGCTGAATGTAATCTCCCTGTCATCTCAGATGTCCATGTGAGAACCACCCTAAACAAAGCAAAAAACACAGCATCAATGGGACCTGACGGTATCCCGGGGTGCGTGTTACGTGAACTCCAAGAGGAGCTAAACCCACACATAAAAATGCTATTTAACCTTAGCCTTACTTCGGGATATGTACCTGAACACTGGCGTACAGCAACAGTGGTCCCACTCCACAAGGAGGGTGCCTCTACAGACCCTGGAAACTACCACCCCATAAGCTTGACTAGCCTGGTCTGCAAAGCTATGGAAAGAATCATTATGGAACTCATAAACGGAGACATAGGGGACCTACAGACGCTTGACCCCACCCAGTTTGGCTTTGTAAAGGGCAGATCCTGCCTTTTAAACCTGGTTGTCTTTTGAAACAGTCACTAGAGCCATTGATGAGGGCAAAGCAGTCCATACAGCATACCTGGACTTGGCTAAGGCCTTCGACACAATACCCCACTCAGGCATCATAGATAAGCTAAACAGCTTAAAAGTAAACCCTTATGTCACTAGATGGGTTGCAAACTGGCTAAAGGACAGAACCCATAAAGTTAAAATCGCTGGAGCAATGTCAGACTCAAGGCCAGTCACAAGTGGTGTCCCACAGGGATCTGTCCTGGGACCCCTCTTGTTCGGCATTTATTTCTCAGATGTTAAAGCAAACATGGGAGGGCTGTGGCTGACAACGTTCGCAGATGACTGCAAACTAGGCGCCATAGTCGATACACCAGCAGATACACACATCCTACAAAAAGGCCTCACTGAAATGCCAAAAAATGTATAGTCATCCCTTTTGGAAAAAACAAAGTACCCACAAATTATCACATAGACAGCAACCCACTGAGTACGGAAAAAGTAATCAGAGACCTAGGGACCCAAGTAGACAGCGACCTCTCATTTGACACCCACGTTGCCAAAGTGGTTAGAAAAACATTCTACCTTGCACACCTCATCATGAAGGGTTTCACATCCAGATCCAAGGATGTCATTGTACCCCTATATTCCTCCCTCATCAGACCCATGATTGAGTACAATGCCCCATTTGGTATGTACCTCACCCGGCACTTGCAACAGCTGGAGAGACCACAAAAGTACCTCACCAAAAGGATCAAGGGTCTCCAACATATGTCTTATTCTGCCAGACTAAAGAAACTTCAGCTCTATTCAGTAGCATACCGCCTGCTCAGAGGTGATCTCTGCCTGACGTACAAGGCCATGTCCAATCAGGATCTGATGGACATGCTCCACCTCAAAAAATCCAAATCCATCAGGACCACGAGAGCTAAAGACTTAAACCTCGGCACAAGTTTGAATAGGACATGCTGGAGGGATAGATTCATAACCCAGAGGCTTCCCATGCTTTGGAACAGGATCCCAGTTTGTATTAGGCAGAGCCCCTCACTGACTCTCTTCAAGAAAAATCTTGATGAGTGGATGGGAGATCGTAAGTTTACCCCAGGGGTCACATCTGTGTCACTGCTAGACAGGGGCACAGTAAGCTAATTCTATTATATAAGAGGACCTTCACTGTGTCACTACTAGACAGAGGCACAGTATTCTAGATTTATTCTGTACATTTTTGTACCATTTCATGGGGTGGCAAAAGCCACATCACTATGGCTAGGCTTACAAATGCCCCAGGGCAGATAGCCTAGTACTATACTATGAAACTATGAAACTATGAAACTTATTATTCAGGGGATTAGCTCATTTTAGCATCATCTTAGACATGGGTATATGCAAAAAAAATTATGTTATAAGATATTTGACTCATTTTAGCAAAGTGCCGATTCACTTTCTTTAAAGAATTACTACTTTTTAATGATCAGTGAAGCCATATCCTTGGTAGATAGCCTCTCGATAATAAGTTAAAAGGTTAATTAATTAATTAATTAATTAATTAATTAATCAATTAATCGACTGATTACTTAAACAAGTAGATAGAAACAATACAAAAAAAATTAATAAAAGACTTAGTCACTGCTCACCAAAAAAAATTAAATTTTTAAATTTTAGAAATCTTTGCTAAAATATATGCATGATAAAACTGGAGGTGAGATAGTGACTATTAGAAAACTCTCAAGTAAATCCTAGTTATAAAGACACAAAACACAGAGAAGCAGAGCTGTGCTCTTTGTCTTTACTTTTGTCAGGTTTGGTAATTAAGTCAACTGGCACAATCTAATATTTACTTATTTTACATTTGTTAACCGGGGGTGTCTGACTGAGCCGAAAAGGCCCTTTTTCAGCAGAGGCCCGGGGAGAAAAGCTCCATAAAGAAAAATTACAGACACATTTAGTTATTTAGACATGATCAGTATACACACAAATTACAAGAGACATGTTTTTACAGTGGTGGAGAGAACAAACAAAAAAAAAATATTAATTTTAAAAATAAAGGTAATTAATATATTTGTGGTGTACAGCTGAAATTTGGAACATAGGTAGAATACATACATAGTACACAGGTACAGTACATACATTGTAGATTAGCCAGTGTTTGTGAGTAAGATTGAAAACTATTATCAAGTGCTCTAGACTAAGCATGTATATGTTACTTTATGTTATGTTATGTTATATGTAATAGACAAGCAGCAGTGGGCAGAATTACTCAGCTGGCAAAAATGAATAAATAAACCATCACTCATTCTCTTCTGATGACTTATCAAGTTACCTATCTATGTAGGCAATCTTTATTAGCATATGGGTGAATATATTAACATTTCCTGGTAGCTTATCAGGACATAATAATAATAATAATAATAATAATAATAATAATAATAATAATAATAATAATAATAATAATAATAATAATAATAATGATACAGAGAAGACTGCCAACATTAGTACAAATATTATAAACTGTCTGAATAGTTTCATAGCTTTGCTTGTCATGCTTATGACCTACTGTTCTTCAAGGAAAATGACAACCAAAGCTCCATGTTGATACTTTGTGCTACATACAGGTCAACCTGGGATCATGGACTCGCTGCATTACTGAATGCTGGTGCATCATGTGAAAATACTTCATGTTAATTGGCAATGGGAGAATTAGACTTACAATACCCCCCTCTCCCTGCAGAAGTCATGTTAAAGCCCATTTTGGAGATGTGGTGTGATAGAATTTCATATGTTTTATTTGGTATACCAGACTCAAGAATGTAGCCGGTCAATTAACATATACTGACAAATCAATATGTTTCTCTCTGTCTTTATCTCTCCATACATATATATATATATATATATATATATATATATATATACATATATATATATATATATATATGTGTGTGTGTGTGTGTATATATATATATATATAGCTTCATAGGTTCATGGGATGATACTAGGCTATTGGCCTGGAGGCCATCATAAGCCTAGCCAAGAATTTCACCCATGTTCCCTCAAAGTCAGCACCTGTTTCCCCTGTATATGTATGCATATATATATATATATATATATATATATATATATATATATATATATATATAAATATAAATATATGTGTGTGTGTGTGTGTGTCTCTATGGATATATATTGTTTTTGGAAGACGTTAACAACTGACCTCTTTTATCTGATTCTAGTGGGAATTGATGTCATGAAAGATATTACTCTGTCTGCCTCTCTCTCTCTCTCTCTATTGCTCGTGTGTGTGTGTGTGTGTGTGTGTGTGTGTGTGTGTGTGTGTGTGTGTGTGTGTGTGTGTGTGTGTGTGTGTGTGTCTGTGTCTGTATATATATATATATATATATATATATATATATATATATATATATATATATATATATATATATATATATATGCACACACAGCCAGGAAATGGAAACAGCTTGTTGTAAGTTCACCAAGGCAGATTCAGTAAATCCAGGTAGGCACCAAACGAATTCAAATAATTCCTTTATTCAGAACCACAGAATAATAACACACAAGCGCTTTCGCTCAGAGGAATTCTAAGCTTTATCAAGTGACACCATGCTGTTGAATCAGGTGTCTTATATACCTTGAAATTCTAGGTTAATTAGAAAGCACTACCAATTAACATTTTAAAGAGACTGCACTATTCCATATGCTTAAAAATTCCTTTAAAACAAAATAAGTAAAAAAATATAGTAGATTGCTTAAAATAATGCATTAATGCATCTGTCACTACTAAAAATGCTAATAGCTTAAAAATAAACAAAACATTGTGCACTGTTTCCATAGTGTTTAACTTTGTAATAAAACTTGCTTTGTGCAAAAAGTTGCACTTCTTTTGAAAATTGGAATAAGATGGAGTGACTTGACGTACCAACTGTTGTTCGTGTGAGTATAAAATAAGGCTAATGCCTAGTATGGGTATGACAATATTTTCCTTTTCTTGGTCTTGTTGACAACCCTGCTGGAAAAAGAACACTATATCTTAACCAAGTTAAACTATGCTGTACAATAGATCTTTCCTTAACATGGACTTTGTATAGTGTAGCATTAAGTAACAAGGTTTTAAATAGAAAATTGAGAAAGCTGGAAAGAGACTTGGCAGAATACAGGGAAGGGGTGGCTTACCCTGCCCCTAACCGTTATACCAAAGGAGTGACTAACAAAGTACCTTCTGTAGTACATGCCCAAGAGGAAAATGTTCACGAAGAGGTGGAAGAGCCACCTCGAAGAAGTGAAAGGCTAGCTGAAAAGGGTAGGAAGGGTGTCAACCAGGATTTTCAGCAGAACCCCGGGAGGCCCGGGGCTTGGGGACACAAACAGGCACCCAGGGCATGGACCCGCAGGTAGTGAATGAGGAAAGTTTTTTTGAAGTAACACTAAACACTTCAAACACAGAATTTGCTGTGGACCACATTAACAGCATTAAAGGCAATGGTATAGGGGGCCTTAATGACATGTGTACTATTTTAAGAAAGGATAACTTTGCCATTTATAATTACACGGACTTAGAACTGGATGACTGTGTGTTTGACGTGTTCACGTGTGGCTTGCAATTTGTGCCTTCTAGACCTATGAATCTTTCACAGTCCCTGGTTGAGTTAAAACTCTTTACCAAGGGTTTGAATTTAACACACTATTTTAAGGGCAGCAATTTATGGAGACAGGTCCAAGCAAGAGAAGTGTATTTAACCCCCCACTACACCCACTCATATCTTTTTTTGAGAATTTGGTGGAAAAGGATTTTAGGAAAATATCTATTGACAGAAAGACTTCATTAGCTGGCAACTTCTCTAAAGAAGGGTTCAACTTTATTAAACAGTTAAAGGACGAAAATGTAAGGATAATGAAGCCGGACAAAGGCGGAGGGGTAGTGTTGATGTTTGCTGCAGACTATGAAGCTTACATTCATAACATGCTTCAAAATGATGGGCAATATTCAGCAGTCTCACGAAATGAAGTCAATATTGCTCTAGCGCAAATCAACTACCATTTGTATGATTTATTGCTGCAAAATTCCATCAATGAGAAGCTCTACAATTATTTACATGTAGAAAAAACAAGGATACCGGTTTTGTTTGGCATCCCTAAAATTCATAAGGGAACTAACCCACCAGCATTCAGGCCAATAGTGGCAGGGGCAGGAGGAATCATGGAACCCATCGGTAAATTTATTGATTGTTTGACTAAGAGATTCACCCCCCTGCTTACGCATGTATGCAAGGACTCCTGGCACTTTCTGTGTGATTTTCCTACTACCAAGTTTTCTCTTGACCTGTTGCTGGTGACCATTGACATCAAGGATCTCTTTTCTAGCATCCCACATGATGAGGGTCTGGACTGGTTTGGTGAGTTTCTCACCAATGAAACCGATTTGAACAACAGACTAAGCAACTTGGTCATTGAATTCATGGAAATCGACACGTAACAACTTCATCTTTTTCAATGGAGAACTCTTCAAGCAAAGTAAAGGAGTAGCAATGGGGCATCCTGCACCTTACGCCAACGTGGTGCTTCATTATGGGAGCACAAGTTTGTATTGATCCCTCCTTGGGAGCAACATCTACTACTCTACAGACATTACCTTGACGACATCTGCATCTTGTGGCAAGGGTCTGAGGATGAGCTTTAAGTTTTTTGCTCACATCAATGCAAGTACCAATTTTCTGCAGTTCACTCACTCCACCGATCCAGACCAATTGCATTATTTGGATGTCACCATATACAAAAATTACTTGGAGAACAGTTTTCAATCTAAGCTGTGTTGAAAACCTACTTTTCCAACTCTGTTCTGCACTTTGAGAGTGCACATCCTTTCCAGAAAAAGGCATTGTCAAAGACAACTCATCAGGGCAAGCAGGATTTGCAGTGGACATGCGACTACATGGCAGAGGTCAGGTTTTTGGAAAGTCTGTTCTTAGAAAGGGGCTATCCTCTGGACCTCTTCAAAAGCCTGGTCAAGGAGGTAAATTCCAAAGAGGAACTGTCTATCCACCCCTTCTGGGTAGGGAGCGGGCATACCAGCCAGCTCCGTTCCGTTATCAACAATGAATTTAAGAACAGTTTTATCTACACCTACTCTTTGCACTCAAGGAAATGGAGAATCTGTAAGAAAGTACTGGCCTGTACTTGCCCTCTTTGAAGAGTTTAAGGGCTATTGCCTGACCAACCTTCATTTGTAAGGAGAAGGGTACCAATCTCAAGGAAATGTTTGAGAAAAAGCAGAACATTACAAGGAAAACTAACCCAGCAAGAAAGGGAACATTTAAATGTGGGGCATGTAGCCAATGCCATGCCATCTTGGAAGAAAAAGTATCACCATTCCATCCAGAAGGTTTAAAATCTACCATGGCCATTTCACATGTGGTAGCAAGGGGTGGTCTATTTAGGCTTCTGCACCACATGCAGCAGTTTCTATTTAGGCAAACGCGGAATGAATTAAGCGGATATCTGAACATTTTATGATATAAACAAAAAGAAGGAAACCAACGCTTTTTATAAGCACTCCCTGACCTGTCCAAACATAAAACTGAAATTTATGGTACTGGAGCAAGTTAAGCCTGATGCCAGGGGGGGTGATTGGGAATCAACTTTAGAATATCGAGAACTCCTCTGGCAATTAAAGTTAGATGCTGGGAGACCCCCTGGGCTTAACGGTTTGATCAGTATCGTCGCTAGCCGCTATTGAAACTAAGAAGTGCAAGACTTTAGTTTGACATTCCCCACACTATTACTTATGGCAAGTACTCATACACATGGGCATGATTTTCACTTAATGCTACACTATACAAAGTCCATGTTAAGGAAAGATCTATTGTACAGCATAGTTTAACTTGGTTAAGATATAGTGTTCTTTTTCCAGCAGGGTTGTCAACAAGACCAAGAAAAGGAAAATATTGTCATACCCATACTAGGCATTAGCCTTATTTTATACTCACATGAACAACAGTTGGTACGTCAAGTCACTCCATCTTATTCCAATTTTCAAAAGAAGTGCAACTTTTTGCACAAAGCAAGTTTTATTACAAAGTTAAACACTATGGAAACAGAGCACAATGTTTTGTTTATTTTTATTAGCATTTTTAGTAGTGACAGATGCATTAATGCATTATTTTAAGAAATCTACTATATTTTTTTACATATTTTGTTTTAAAGGAATTTTTAAGCATGTGGAATAGTGCACAGTCTCTTTAAAATGTTAATTGGTAGTGCTTTCTAATTAACCTAGAATTTCAAGGTATATAAGACACCTGATTCAACAGCATGGTGTACTTGATTGCTCAAAATTCCTCTTGAGCTGGTAGCTTGTGTGTTATTATTCTGTGGTTCTGGATAAAGGAATTATTTGAATTCGTTTGGTGCCTACCTGGATTTACTGAATCTGCCTTGGTGAACTTACAACAAGCTGTTTCCATTTCCTGGCTGTGTGTGCATTTACTTCCTGGTTTGGTTCTCTGCTGTTTGTTTGATCTATATATATATATCTATATCTATATCCATCTATCTATATATATATATATATATATATATCTATATATTTATATGTATATCTATATCTATATATCTATATATCTATATATATATATATATATATATATATATATATACATATGCATACAGAGAGACAGAGAGAGAGAGATACACATATACAAACACACACACACACACACACACACACACACACACACACACACACACACACACACACACACACACACACACATCTTTGGGAGCCATTACTTTGGTCAAGACTCTCAAATGTTGACATCTGTTTTGTCAACATACTTTGCTTGACAAAGCAGATGATTAGTAGTGTGTGAGATCAACTGCCTCAGGGTTGACGAATATGCCCTTTCCCCGGAGATTGTGTAATGTATATAAAGTGCTTGCCCCCCTAAAATGATTTTCTCAGGCATGTGTGGTACACTGTTGATGTTTGTATTGTCAGGCTTTTGTGGTTAACATTATTGACACTGACATTAGTGTGTTTCATTCATAGAAAATATGCCTGTATATATATATATATATATATATATATATCTATATATCTATCTCTATATCTATATCTATATCTATATATATATATCTATCTATATATATATATATATATATATATATATGTATGGATCTACTTCACTGCACCAACATCCCACTTACCCGACACTCACATCGCTGAGACAAACCCAGAAGACCGACATCCAGAACATCGACTTACCACTCGAGGTAAGTAACTGCCTGGCCATCCCAAAAAAATAAATAAATAATCAGAGCAAAACTAAACCCACCAATGTGGGGGGGCTTTGCCCCCCACATCCCCCTAACTAAATACACCAACTCTGAGATCGCACTAATGTGGGGTTAAGGGGCAAAGTTCAACAGGATGGCCAAGCAGTTACTTATCTCGAGTGGAATGTGAGTATTCTGGATGTCGGTCTTCTGGGTTTGTCAGTCTTTTTGTCTCAGCGATGTAGTGTCTGGTAAGTGAAATGTCGCTCTACTTAAGTAGACCCCTCTGTATGCACGTACACTCACACAGACACACACACACACATACACCTAGACCCAATCATCATTTCTATATCTGAGAATAATAGTCCCAAAAGATGTAGCTCCTTTTTACAGCCTGTAGGACAAAACTCCCATAGGGATAGACAAGTCATCTCCCATACTAACTTGTTGTAGTTTGTTGCTTAACCAGTGTTTTACTCATTGAACTGTGTATAGTCTGACATTAAATGCTTTTAATTTGTCAATTATTCTTTATATTAAAAGGTGTCACATGTATTAGCAATACCAGGATAAATAGCATGTACTGACAGATTTCATCAAATCCTTCTGCAGCCTCTTCAAAGAATGCCACAAAATTTGGAAAGCAAGCATTCCACTTCAGAATCCCATACTGTTCTATTTATAGCAGGAGTCTGTCCCTTATGTCATTCTGGGTAAGATTTACTTTTGGGCTGTAGAGTTTAAAAACAGTTTGGCATTATATGGACCCCCCCTATGAGCTGGTGCCACCATAGTCTATTGTGACGGGTCACAGAATATGTCTTGTTGCTAATATTTTGTTTAACATAATTGATAAGGGTTTAGTCAGGCTTTCTCTGCTTTCATACAGTAAACCACTGGGTATATTGTCTAGTCCCATAAAACGTGTGTTTGAAATTTGGTTGTGGCAATCATCTTCTTTCTAGCTACATAATTAATTTATTATTTATTTTACATTTGTTAATAGGGGTGTCTGACTGGGCCTGAACCCTTTTTCAGCAGAGGCCCGGGGAGAAAAGCTCCACAGTGAAATACAAGTCACAGATACATTTAGGTTTTTAAACAGCATCACATAACATGGAAAATTTAGGAACAACATATCTTACAGTGGTGTTAAACAATACAAATGCAGGGAGTCAAAGAAACATACATTATTAGTAATAATAGATAATAAATTCCAGTGAAGTGCAATAACTGCTTACATAATGCATTAGGTTGTTTTTACAATATTAATTTAGATTGCTTCAGTAGATGTTAGTAAACTTCTATAAGTAATATGTGTCATTACTATTTGTAACTAGAAAAGTGATAGTACTAGCTTATGTCTTGGATTATACTGTAACAGTAATTTAGCTTGATCAGTTTATATGAAAATAGTGGATAATTAGTAAGGTAAGATAGGCATAGGTAAATGTGCAATGTGTAATTGCTCTAGCCTGGTGAGCTATTACACATATCTCTCTCTTAACTATGACATATGTCTGCTTAATATGATGTTTGTAAAACATTTTCTCTGAGTGTATTCGCTCTATCATGTGGCTGGCTGACGTCTTCATTGTTTCTGCATAACATGTAAAATTCACAAGGTTTCCCTTTCAGTGTTTTGATGTAATCAAAGAATGTATTGGCTTCAGCGTATGAGATTAAGTAAGCTGAGTTTGTAGTTAGGGCTGAAAATGTGATAAGAAAAGTAAGTTCTTTTAAGCTAGATATGCATTCCTAGGACTAGATCAAATTTTAAAAGCTAAGTGTATAACCTTTTTTTATAGGGTCATAGGTTCATACTAGGCTATCTGCCCTAGGGCATTTATAAGCCTAGCCAGAGTGTGTTTGGCTTTTGCCACCCATTTTAAATTAATTTTGCTATGCCCTTTTTCGAGGTTAGTATACTGTGCCTCTGTCTAACAGTGACACAGAAGAGATACCCGGGGTAAATCTATGATCTCCCATCCACTCATCAAGATTCCTCTTGAAGAGAGTCAATGAGGGACTCTGCCTAACCTGGACTGGGATTTTATTCCAGAGTGAAGGGAGCCTCTGGGTTATGAATCTGTCCCTCCAGCATGTCCTATTTATTTCAGTGCTGAGGTTCAAGTCTCTCAAGCATAGCTCGATGGGATTTGGATTTTCTGAGGTGCAGCATGTCCATTAATTCCGGGTTGGACATGGCTTTATATGTCAGGCACAGATCGCCTCTGAGCAGGCGGTATGCCACTGAGCAGAGCTGGAGTTTCTTTAACTGGGCAGCATATGGCATCTGTTTGAGCCCTTTGATCCTCTTGGTGAGTTACTTTTGGGGTCTTTCCAGTTGCTGCAGGTGTCTGGTAAGGTACATCCCAAAAGGGGCATTGTACTCAATTATGGGCCTGATGAGGGATGAGTAAAGAGTCACAATGACCTCCCCTGATCTAGATGCGACTCCCTTCATGATTAGGTGGGCTATATAAAATGTTTTTCTAACCACTTTGGCCATGTGGTTGTCAAATGAGAGATTGCTATCAACTTGGGTCCCCAGGTCCCTAATTACTTCTTCTGTACTTAATGGATTACCACCTATGTGGTAATTTGTGGGCACTTTGTTTTTGCCAAAGGGGATGACTATACACTTTTTGGCGTTTAGCTTGAGGCCATGGCTCTGGCACCAGTTGTCTGTTTCTATGAGGCCCTTTTGGAGGATGCTTGTGTCAGCTGGAGAGTCGATTATGGCACCCAGTTTGCAGTCATCTGCAAACTTGGTCAGCCACAGTCCTTCCATGTTGGCCTGTACCTTCAAGAAATATATACCGAACAAGAGAGGTCCCAGGACTGAGCCTTGTGGGATGCCACTTGTAACTGGTTTGGAGTCTGACATGGCTCCAGCAATTTTAACCATGTGGGTTCTGTCCTTGAGCCAGTTTGCAACCCATCTAGTGACATAGGGGTTTATATTTAAGCTGGTGAGCTTATCTATAATGCCCGAGTGGAGTATTGTATTGAAGGCTTTTGCGAGGTCCAGGTAGGCTGTGTGGACCACCTTCCCTCGACAATGGCCTTGGTGACTGTTTCAAAGAAATCAACCAGGTTTAAGAGGCAGGATCTGCCCTTAACAAAGCCGAACTGGGTAGGATCCAGTGTCTGTAGGTCCCCAATATCTTTATTTATGAGGTCCATGATGATCCTTTCCATAGCTTTGCAGACCAAGCTAGTCAGGCTTATGGGGTGATAGTTTCCAGGATCCGCTGAGGCACCACCTTTGTGGAGAGGGACCACTGTTGCTGTACACCACTCTTTGGGTACATATCCTGTAGTAAGGCTGAGATTGAACAGTAGTTTTATGTTTGGGTTTAGCTCTTCTTGGAGTTCATGTAGGACGCAGCCCGGGACACCGTCTGGTCCCATTGATGCTGTGTTTTTTGCTTTGGAGAGGGCAGCTCTTACCTGAGCATCTGAGATGTCAGGGGCAGCACTCTGCTGGGATAGATATTTGCCCTTTGGTGGTGGGGGAGACGTTTGCTGAATCTGTCAGCTAGGATGTTGGCAATGTTTGTGGGTCCAGTGTATTTTTTGTCATTTTGGACTAATTCTGAGCATATCTGGGAATTCCCACCCAGGTTCCTAACATAACTAAAGAAAGCCTTGTGATTGTCCTTAGTGTCCTGTGCAATTTTTCTCTCGAAGCTGGCCTTAGACGATTTTATGAGTGCCCATAGTTTTTTGCTAATACTGATCAGAGATGCCTTCCCTTTATGATATTTTGCTCTATCATGTAGTAGCTTCCTCCTTCTATTGTATAGTTTGTTTATGGCTGGGGTCCACCAGACAGGATGTCTGCCTTTGGAGGATTGGGTCTTGGTTTTATTTGGGATTGTATGATCCATGCATTCCTGAAGGTGTTCATAGAATGTGTTTATAAAGGATTCTGCGGTCTGGGCTGTATTTTCCACAGGTCCGGGGGCTTTGATGGATTCCAGCTCGGTTTTGAGGAGTGCGAAATTTGCTTTAGAGAAGTTTTTCACTGTGGTTTTCAGGGCAGGGGGTGGAGTCAGGATGTGAATATCCAGTGAGATTAGTTTATGGTCTGATCTTACCAGTGAGGGATACACTTCTGGTCTGGAGCATAGAGTCCCCATGTTGGTGATGATCAGGTCCAGTATGTTTTCTTGTGGGAGTGGTAACAAGTTGTTCCATAGCATTTGAGTTTATAAATTCTAGGAACCTTTGGGCTAGGGTGCTGGAGCTAGAGTAATGCTCCCAGTCTATGTTTGGGTAGTTGAAGTCACCCAATATAATGGTGTTTGGAGAGACCTTCATATTTTCCAGTGTTCTCAGAAAGGCTGAGTGGGGTTCCTGGGTTTGGGAGGGTGGTCTGTAGCAGGCTATAAACTGGAAGGCAGTTTTACCCACTGTTAGTTGCACATGGATAGTCTCTGATGCTTCGTGCTGTGCCACCAACCTGGAGGTGTGGGTACCTTTGATGAATATTGATACTCCCCCTCCTTTTGTGGTTCGGTCCAAGTTTTGGGGCCGAAAAGCATGGTATGAGGTATAACTTGGTAGTGTTGGGGTGCTCTCGGGAGCCTTGAACCAGGTTTCTGTTACTGCACAGATATCGATGTTCTCCATGCTAAGGAGAGTTTGAGTGCGTGCATCTTATATAATTTTCTTGTTCATCTTTTTCTTTTGTTGCTAAATCTGTGAATTATACTGTTTTAAAGGGGGGATATGGAAATATTTAGCAGTATACATACCTCTTCTAACAAAAGAAAACAGTGTGCATTCAAGTTTATTATGGAGCTTATCTACTAACTGACGTCTTCATTGTTTTTTCATAATATGTTATATTCACAAGGTTTTCCTTTCAGTGTTTTGATGCAACCAAAGAATATATTGGCTTCAGTGAATGAGATTAATCTGATTTAGTACATAGGGCTGGAAACTTGCTAAGAAAAGTAAGTTGTTGTGTCTTTCGGCTTATCCTGGTTAGGGGTCGCCACAGCGGAACTCCGGTCCGCTAATGTTTGGTAGTGGATTTTTACGTGCCGAGTTACCAGCCCTGACGCACAACCTTCAACGAAGGCACGCCCATTTACGCATGCCTCCACACAGAAGACGCTCTAGCTGAGAATCAAACGTGACAACGTCTTGCTGTGAGGCGACAACGCTACCGCAGCACCACTACCACGGGTTTGCTAAGAAAAGTAAGTAATTTCTATATATTTTTTAGTTAGACATGCATTTCTATGACTATAGCAGTTTTTGAAAGATCTTGTAAATCTTATTGCTTTTGTTGCTAAATCTGTAAATTATACTGTTTTAAAGGGGAATGTTTAAATATTTAGCAGAATGCATATCTACTCTAATAAAAGAAAACAGTTTTAATTTAGGTTTATTATACAGCTTATCTACTAAGCACTTTACAAAACTAAGTCAGACAATAATATATGAAATAACTAAAACAAATAAGCAACAGGAAAAAAATGCAATTACATTTGCAAATTATCTCTTTTCAATGAGACAATAACACTACAAGGTATAACATACGGTGGGGAAACAAAACGATTAATTCAAAGAAAGTCAAGAACTAACTATAAGCAGCAAACATTACTGCAGTTATAAAGGTGAAAATCGCTGTTGCAATTTTCAAGATATTGGTTCGACGTTAAGGCTGATTGACAGATACAGTTTCAAGGTTTCAATAGTAAACTATATATATATATATATATATATATATATATATATATATATATATATATATATATATATATATATATCATACCTCTCAGCTGTCCAGATTTTCACAGAATATCCAGATTTTTGTCTCATATTTCTGCACTGTTTCTCATAAAAAATTGTTTTTCTGGTTGACCTTTGGCAAATCAGTGAGGACTGAAGCAAGAAAATATTGACAGAAAAAAATCTGTACAGGAAAATAATTTACTTTCTCCTACCCAATGCAGCTTCTGTCTAAATCACAGTACTAAACCTTCATTTTTGTACTCACGTTATCCAGCACCCTAATACCAGCAGACTAGTATCAGCAGTATTCCTTGACCTGTCCAAAGCCTTTGATAAGGTATCCTATCCTAAACTTCTTAATAGACTCTTCTCCCTTAGACTAGACAGTACATCCCTTTCATGGTTCTCCAAGTACTGACCTGACAGATACCAGGCCGTGAAATGGACTACTGACATCTCCTCCTTCTTTCCTATATCTGCAGAGATTCCCTAAGTGTTTATCATAGGACCACTCATTTAATATTTTCATTTATGACCTACACAAATCAACCAAAAATGCCTCTGTTGTACAGTATGCAGATGATTCATCACTCATCTCTTCAGCTAAAACTATTAAAAAATTGAGCACCGTACACAATAATCTGTCCTCTCTTTATAGGCTTAGCACTGTAACTCAAAGCTTCTGCTGAAAGACTCAAAAAACAAACTTCTCCTCTTTACTCCTAAAACATTTCAAGAGAACAAACCCAGTTTACCATAATCTATTTGAATAACACCACAGTTGAAACTGTTTCACATTCCAAGATGTTAGGAGAAGTAATTGATGCAAATATGAAATTTGATATACATATAAAAACAGTTAAAAAACATAATATACGTGGTGCAGAATAAACGCATTTTAACTGAAGAAGGAAATGTATGTACAACTACAGCATACCTGCTTCCAACCCTTCTATACAGGGGCCCCAATACTTTACAATCTATAAACCACCCAAATGGACCTACTAGAACAGTGTTATAGAAAAACTGCAAAGGTCACAGCAAACCTGCCATACTGGTCACACTATTGCTTAGCCCTAGAAAAGCTTATTTGGTTAGAACTGCCTGCCTTACTGTCAACTGAGAATGACACATACTCTGATCCACAATGCTAAAAAATGCTCAAATGTGCCTAATATTCTTACTCTGCATATTCCAGATAGAACCCTATGATTAAGTGATAAATACTTACTTTCATGTCCATCCATCCACAACCCCTTTTAACCATTTTTGTACATGGGGTTGGGGTAAACTCTCTATACTCATGTCACCACTTATAAATGTAGAATTTTCACATAAATCCTTTTCAAAATGTCTTAAAAATGCATCTCACAAATAATTGGACTTGTTCTTGCTCAACCCTTTTGTTTTAACCCCAGATAATATTCTATGTGTTGTCTCTCTTTACTACATCATCTGTTCTGGCCATTTTACATCCATGCTCCTACAAATCATATTCTGCTTGTGATCTATAATCTTTCTCAATTCACCATCTAAGGTGTACTCATATTATTATTGTTACATTTTGCTGAGTGTATGCTGCTCATATGTATTTATTTATTTTGTAATTTTCTGCTTATTTTCTGCAGTACAGCTGTTTGAAAATTATATGGTCAAATCTTATTACTGTTTTGTGTAAAAATTCATATGAAGCATTTATCCCTGGACCTTTGCCGAGACCCGGTCGGATCATCCTGGTAAAGAAATGTAAATAAATAAATAGCTGTCATACAAACACATTGCTTTGATAAAGGGGCAACAGATGAAAATTGCATTTATTTATTAAGTGTGCAAGGGTAATATCTAGAAAGATGTGTACATTTTAATAAGAAGTTGTGGGAAGAATAGTGTGAGGTTGAGGGGTCCCCTTCAAAACATCTAAAACCCATAACATCTAATTTCATAACATTGAGACCAGAACATCTAAAATCCAAAACATCTCAAACTATAACATCGAATTTCATAACATGTAACTGTTAGAAAAATGTGTATTTGAACATATATAAAGTGCTAGTTTAAAAGCAAATAGTATGTAATGCATTTTATTCTATTTTACAATATGGCAGTAAGAATGATTTTACATGTAATTGCTTGAAGCTTTGGAGCTGCAGTGTGTTTGAACTCTGACCCTGGCAGTAGCCAGCTCAGCAAGCTTATGTTTTTCACTAATGATTATCTGCTGGGTCAGGAAAATGAATGTATAAAGCATTGAAAATCTTTCTTCCTTCCACTGAGATGGTTGGCCTTGCGAATATTATCAGAGATAAAGCACAGCTGCTAAAAGTAATGTTGAGAAGAACAAATAAGTGTATTACAAGACTGAACTGACTATTGTGTTCGAGCAGGACTGAAACCTTGAAAGAATAACATTTACAGAAAGACATTATAACTGACCAGGTGCTTTGCAAGGCTGTATTATTCTCATGGGAAAACTTTTAAAAAGTATAACATCAGCTTTTCTTATGAATAGAATATTGTAGACCATAGTGATGTAGGTGCCCTGTGACTGACCACGTCAGTGAAGTGGGCACAGCTTGAATGTATGACTATATAACATAGTACATTTCCTGTATCATGCCAGACAAAACTCTATACTTGTATTGTATGGTATTTTGCCTCCTGGTGTACACTAGTAAAGTTTTTGCATCTGAGCCTCTTGAGTTGTTCTCATTTTGTTTTTATTTAACAGTTTGGTCCTTCTTTGACCGGAAGCCCTCGACAGCTACAGATCAGAGTGTACCGGTGGTCGAATACTGCGCAGGAGAAGCTACCGAAACGGTTCTTCTTGAAACACAAAGACCTCCGACTGAATTGTCGTTTGAGAGGCTGGCCACTTTTCTGATCTGCGTCAAGAGCGGTCTCGAACTGGTTGACCCAGGAGGCTCAGGTAGGAAGATATTTGCCTTTTTTCTGTTTTAGATCAGGGACTAGGTTACAGTAAATGTTATTGTCATAGATTTGTTATGCAGATCAGGGACAAAAGGAAATTACTGTATATTTTGTCAGAGATCAGGGAAACAGAATAAGGTAGGCAGTTATTCTAGATAAACTGTGTAAGGAACTGAGATACCACGTGGTAAAAAGGGTTACGTAACATTTTTCTTTTGAAATGGGAAATCAGTGCACTAAAAAATCGCGAGATCCGCCCCTAACTGATGACGCAAAATATATGCAATTACAACGAGCAGATAATGTAAGGTATTATACAAAATGGGTTAATAAATACGAATTTGACGGTAAATTAAATAAAATTTCGTTAGTTAAACTTTTAAAACAACTTAAATCTGACGCAGAAGGTCAGGCAAAGAAACAACGGCAATTAGGCATTCCTCAGGCACATAGGTGGATTGAGGAAGTGAACCGAAGGGAACAGAAAATTAAAAATGCGAAAACATTATTTTTAGACAAAGAGGATAATAATACAGTAATAGCGACGGCCCCTCCCCCTCTGCCCCCTCCAATGCCTTTTTCAGGATAAGAAGCAGGAGGACAGGCTAGTCCACCTCCACGTTACCCTGAAGTCGCAGGAGCATTAAAACCATTTGTTAGAGAACCTATTGAAACTAGATCCCGGACACGTAAAACACTTAGGGACACAGATTTATATCAAATAGGGAGAGACACACTAGAAGAGAGTGAAGAAGAAATCTATCCACTAATCGAGGTACCGAATCCTCAGGCAGGACAGGAAGGGCAGGACCCAACTCTCCTAGTGTATAGACCATGGACACCGGAAGATATTCGGAAAGCTACAGAGGGAATCCCTCATCCAAAAATTAATTACACAAAGTTTTTACAAGATTTACACGGTATGAGACTAAGTTACCACTTGAATGGGGAAGAAGTAGAAAGGGTAGTTAGACATATTTTGGGTCCAGACTGGCACATGATTTGTGGCACCTGGAACTCTCGTAACGCAGAGCTTAAACCACTCCCACATAGTGACGCAGAATGAGACACCAGAGTAAAAGGTCTTACAGACCGAATTTCTGAAAAATGGAAACCTAGAGCAGATTGGACTTGCATTAACCAATGCATACAGCAAGATAATGAAACTGTAGATGGGTACTATGGTAGATTATTGGAATGTTTCAATAACCATAGTGGTATGACTATTCCTGAAAGTCAGACGAATGATAGCTCATATGAACAGCAACTGAAAAATGCGTTTTTGAAAGGTTGCATTGCACCTATCAGCAGCTTTATTACAAAACATATGATAGATCATCGAACAAGCAGGCTACAAGCCTTACTTGAATATGCTAGACATGCTGAGAGACACTTTAATAGCAAAAAGAAAAAGAAGACACAGGTCTTCACAACAGAAGACGGAGCAGAGGTCTTCATTGTACAGGGGGTAAAAAGGGTAAGAGAAATACCCAGGGAAATAAACAATCTGACAAAAGGTCAGAAGATTTTGAAGAAAGAAAAAAGAAAGGTGAGTGCTTTAAGTGTGGTAAGAAAGGACATTTAGCAAGGGATTGCAGGCTAAATAAAAAGGAGACTACAGAAAATAAAGGTGATGAGGACTGACTATATGATAGTGATGAAAATCAAGAATCATCAGGAAAGACTAATAAACAAAGGACAAATGTAAATGTAGTGGAAGGAACAGAGGAAGTGCAAGCAGATGTAGAGGATGAACAAAGTGAAATTTTAGATCTGGCCTTACTGAGCTTGGAGCTCTATTTGGCAGACACAAAACCAGAAGTTACACTTCTGGTGGAAGGAAGGGAAGTGAAATTTTTGTGTGACTCAGGAGCGTCACGAACTTTGATACACTCTTCAAAGTTATCAGAACATTCTGAATCACCTGACTATATATTAGTGAAAGCAGCAAATGGACAGCTATATAGGGAGCCACTCTCCCATGATATAGCAATAACTGACCCTGTTTCAGGTATGACTCAGAAAAGTAAAATTGTAGTTTCTGCAAAATGTCCAGTAAATTTACTGGGAAGAGATCTTATGCAGATATTTGGCATAGCGGTAGTTCCTACTATGCAGGGTATGGAAGCACAAAGACAAATGGACACTTTTATGGTGCGACCGGAGGGTGAAACTTTTTACTGGTACAGCCAGGACCTAGTTACGACTGGTCCAGGGGCAGTAACCGAGGAACTGATGAATGTAGCCATCAGTAAGGTCCCCTCCCTTGACACCGACCGACAGCATTTGTTACATTTGTACTCTATACTACTGCAGCATGCCAGGACCCGATAAAGAATATGAGCAAGAGTTGTTCAAAAATCCCGCTAACAGATTAGTATTACGAACCTTGTATTGGGATACTGAGGGAAACAGTGTAGTAAGCTGTTCACTACCTCAGGAATTCATGACACTGTACAAATCCAATAGACTGCCACATGTCAGCTTGACAAAGAATAAAGATGTGAGATGGGCAGATTTAGGAGGAAAAAGTAACAAAATGGGAAAAACAAACTGATTTAGAATTATCAGAACAGGGAGTACAAAAACAGAAATTGAATTGGCTAACACAAACACATCCAGCTGTACACTTGCAAGCTAGTGAAGACAGCTGATTAGCATTCTTGTTAGAAGAAGAAGAAAAAGCCTTGTGTGATATACCAAATATTCTTTGGTCAACAGGCAAATCAGATGTAGGACTTATTCGAACAGCAGGACCAGTAACCATTACACCTAAATCAGCATTTAGACCACAAAAAAGACAATATCCCTTGAGGAAAGATGCAGAGCAAGGAATTAAGCCTATAATAGCAGCATTGCTCAAGGAAGGAGTACTGGTAGAATCTCTAGATTCACCATGTAATACCCCTCTATTTCCTGTTAAAAAAGCAAACGGGGAATGGCGGATGGTACAGGATTTACAAGCCGTAAACAATGCAATAATACCCAGAGCACCCACGGTGCCAGACCCACACACTTTATTGAACGATTTGAAGCCACAACAAAAATATTTTACTGTGGTAGATATAAGCAATGCTTTCTTTTCAATACCTATACATCCTGATAGCCAGTATTGGTTTGCATTTACATTTCAGGGTAAAAGATGCACCTATACTCGGCTACCACAGGGATATTGTGAAAGTCCAATGATATTTGCACAAGAAATGGCAAGCAACCTGGCAGGATTTACACCACCAGGAGGTAGTCAGATTCTACTTTATGTAGATGACATCTTGCTAGCAGCCCCTACCCAACACCAATGCAGGGAAGATACAATAGCATTATTGAAACTTTTAGCAGCACAAGGACACAAAATAAACAAAAGTAGGTTACAACTTTGGAGAAAACAGGTTAGATACCTAGGATATGTAATATCCAATGAGGGTAGAATACTAGACGAAGACAGAAAAACAGCAATTTTACAGGCACCCAAACCAGCAACCAAGAAGGAAATGATGTCCTTCTTGGGAACGACTAATTTTTATCAAAGCTGGATATCAAACTATGCTTTAGAATCTGCTCCATTGGCTGATTTAATATATAAAACCCCAATGGCAGCACAAGATGTATTACAATGGACACCTGAAGCAGAAACAGCTTTCTGCAGGTTGAAGCAGTTGATAGCTTCTTCACTAGTTTTAGGACTTCCAAATTACCACAAAAGATTTTTTCAAACCGTAGATTGCAAACAGGGATACATGACGTCAGTCTTGACGCAACAGCATGGGAACGAGCAACGCCCCATAGCTTACTATTCATCACAGTTAGATCCAGTGGCGCGATCATTGCCTCACTGTGTGCAAGCAGTAGTCGCAGCTGCAATGGCAGTGCAGGCTTCGGCCTCAGTGGTGTTATTCCACCCTCTCACATTGAGAGTGCCTCATGCAGTCGCGATAATTTTACTGCAAGAAAAAATAGCATATCTATCTCCTGCTAGACATCTTTCTTGTATGACCATACTGCTGAGCCAACCTCATATGGTAATTGAACATTGTACAACATTAAATCCATCAACGTTACTTCCAACTCCTGTGGATGGCACACCACACAGTTGCCTGCAGGAAATTGAGCAAATAACTTTGCCCAGACAAGACCTCACTGATATGCCCTTGGATGATGCCGAGGTGACATTTTATGTGGACGGTTTATGCAGAAAGGGTCCTACAGGGAAGAATCTAGTAGGGTACGCAGTAGTCACAGATACAGAGATTTTAGAAGCCCAACCCCTACAGCATAACCTGTCTGCTCAAGCAGCAGAATTGATAGCCTTAACACGGGCTTGCACTCTAGCGAAAGACAAATGTGTGAACATATATACTGACAGTCAGTATGCTTTCTCTACAGTGCATGTTTTTGCACAGCAATGGAAAAATAGGGGAATGATAACATCTACTGGCAAACTGATTAATCATGTGCAACTTATTTTGAACTTGTTAGATTCTATTCAGTTACCTGCTAAAGTAGCTATTTGTAAATGTTTAGCTCATACAAAACAGCAGGATGCAATTTCGAAAGGAAATGCAAAAGCTGATGCAGCTGCAAAACAAGCAGCCTCAGACTCAGAAACTCTACTTTTAACTGAGGAATTACAACCCTCTGAGATTTTAGATTTAGAAATGTTGAAAACGATGCAGACATTAACTACAAAAGTTGAGAAACAGAAATGGGAGAAACGAGGTGCAATCCTCGAAAATGGACTGTACATCTCCAAGGAAAAAAAGCCAATATTGCAGTCTAATTTGTTTAGATATGCAGCTTTGTTGAGCCATGGGCAGAGCCATGTCTCAACAGGGGGGGATGGTACAGTTAGTAAATCGAATATTCCAAACATATGGATTCACGAACTTTACACAAAACTTTTGTACAGCATGTCATATTTGTAATAAACATCATGCACAAGGAGCATTTAAACCCAAGCAAGGGAGTTTTCCTATACCACCATATCCGTTCCATACTATCTGTATGGATTTCATAGAACTGAGCAAATGTGAAGGGAAAAAATATTGTTTAGTGATTATATACATGTTTTCCAAATGGGTAGAAGCCTTTTCAACAAAAAATCCGGATACGGCAACAGTGGCAAAGGCCCTAATAAAAGAAATAATTCCTAGATTTGGCATACCGGAAAGAATTTATAGTGACAACGGGACACACTTTGTTAATCAGATGATTCACCAACTTGGGAGATTCTTTGGGATCTCCTTGAAGAATCATTGTGCTTACCACCCACAGTCTGCAGGACTGGTGGAAAGGTACAATGGAATTTTAAAAAGCAAGTTGAGGAAGTTAATAAATGAAACACAGAAGAATTGGATTTGCTGTTTGCCTTTGGCACTGCTGAGCATGAGAACAGTTCCAGATGTAAAGGGTTTGACTCCCTTTGAAGTGATATTTGGAAGGGCAGCTCATTAGCTAGTTATATGAGGAAACTGTTAACAAATAAAACTGTTTTGCAGTTGAACTCTTTTTCAGATAGAGGACAGACCAGACCATTGGAAGCAGTGCTGACCCCAGGGTCCTGGGTGTGGTTGAAGGTCACAAAGAAGAAAAATTGGACTAGTCCAAAGTGGGAAGGACTGTACCAGGTACTGTTGGCGATGCCTACTGCAGTCAAAGTTGCTGAGAGGTCGTCCTGGGTTCACCTGACGCACTGTAAACCAGTAAAGAATTTTCAGCTTGATAAACATTTTGTGACTGACACACAACAAAGGCAGGATGACCAAGATCAAAATGAGTAAAAATACAGAGCAACCTTGAAGATATTGTTTAATCATCTTGCTAACTGTGCATTTATTGACTATGATTGTGGTGACTTTCCTTTTGTTGTGGTTCTTCCTGCATATAACCGCACAAATGAAAGTGGAAAAACGTGATGAACTGTCTATAGACTGGCATCCAAACTTTAACACATACCTAGCTATGAAGCGTGTATATGTAGAGACTATGAACATTTCAAACTGCTGGGTTTGTACTGCTATACCAACAGCATATGGAGGACTGTTGATGTCCGCTGTCCCCTTGGGGATAAATGAGACTTGGGAAAATTTACTTTTTGATACAGGTTCTGTAAGATCACAGGACAAAATTGCATTGTATTTACCTATTACACAGAGAGGAATTGTATGTTTCTATAAAAATGATACACTCCAAGTGGGTTGGAGTAACTGTAACATAACTGTATCTTATAAATGCTATATTAAGACTAAAGATAAAACCACTAGTTGTAGCACAAATTATGATTCATATTTGAGCTTAATGAAAACAACAATAAGAGATGTGCAGAAAATTCCTGAGTTGCATAAACAATTGTCTGTTATAGACAAGAAAATGTTTCATTCAGAGTTAACCCGCATCAGTACTAAAGTAGAAAACTGTTATTTTGTTTGTGGAAAAAAAGCATACAAATGGCTACCTGAGAATTGGTCCGGCAGTTGTTTTTTGGGTTATCTGGTTCCGGCTATAAGGCATACTGCAGAATTACCTCTAGGTAAGATACGAAATGTAAGAGATGTAGCCCAAAAACCTGAAAATCCAATCGGAAAACCTGTAAATCCAGTGGGAAAATCGAAGCTGGCTGGAAGGATCATCAGTCCGTGAAAGATAAAGAAAAATTGACTCATATGGACTTGAGTGACAGTGTTATATCCTGGGCTGGAATATTCCCAGCCTATGGAGCAGTCAAATCGATCTGGGAGCTGAGAAAACTGTCGAAGCTTCTCGAAGTAATGAGCAATGCAACTTTTTCTGCACTCGAACTTGTGACTGATGAACTGAATGCAATGAGAACTGTTGTGCTACAAAATCGAATGGCTCTTGACTTCACCCTAGCGGCGAGAGGTGGTACGTGCACGCTTATTAAAGAAGAATGCTGTGCGTTCATACCAGACAATCGACATGAGATCAATGATCACCTAGAGGTAATACAACAGGTATCGGCCATGACTGAACCAGGCCCAAACCCACTGACGAACTTTTTCCAGAGTCTATTTGGTGGGTGGGGTTCAATCCTAATGAATATTTTGATTGCTATTTGTGTTGGTCTGCTCCTATTAGGAGCTTGTGTCTGTTGTGGGATCCCCTGTATGAAAAGATTAGTCAAAGACTTTGTTGATATATCTGTAACTGAGACTTTGTACCAAGACATTGAACTGGAGCTATTGGTTCCAAATGAAATTCTTTCCGAAATATAAACCAAATGACTTGCCTAGTTGAAAGTCCTTAAAGGAGAAGGCTAGGGAACGATATGATATTGTTTATGTTTCTGAATAGAATAAAAAGTATTAAAAGGGAGGAAAATGTTAGAAAAATGTGTATTTGAACATATATAAAGTGCTAGTTTAAAAGCAAATAGTATGTAATGCATTTTATTCTATTTTACAATATGGCAGTAAGAATGATTTTACATGTAATTGCTTGAAGCTTTGGAGCTGCAGTGTGTTTGAACTCTGACCCTGGCAGTAGCCAGCTCAGCAAGCTTATGTTTTTCACTAATGATTATCTGCTGGGTCAGGAAAATGAATGTATAAAGCATTGAAAATCTTTCTTCCTTCCTCTGAGATGGTTGGCCTTGCGAATATTATCAGAGATAAAGCACAGCTGCTAAAAGTAATGTTGCGAGAAGAACAAAGAAGTGTATTACAAGACTGAACTGACTATTGTGTTTGAGCAGGACTGAAACCTTGAAAGAATAACATTTACAGAAAGACATTATAACTGACCAGGTGCTTTGCAAGGCTGTATTATTCTCATGGGAAAACTTTTAAAAAGTATAACATCAGCTTTTTCTTATGAATAGAATATTGTAGACCATAGTGATGTAGGTGCCCTGTGACTGACCACGTCAGTGAAGTGGGCACAGCTTGAAAGTATGACTATATAACATAGTACATTTCCTGTATCATGCCAGACAAAACTCTATACTTGTATTGTATGGTATTTTGCCTCCTGGTGTACACTAGTAACGTTTTTTGTATCTGAGCCTCTTGAGTTGTTCTCATTTTGTTTTTATTTAACAGTAACACTACAAATCACATGAAAATAACATCCCCTCCACATATAATGACACCAAACTACCAAACACACTTTTTACTACGTTTCTGCAGGGGGGCTTGAAACAGTGGGGTTAGGAAATTTACTTTTTCCCACTGTAGTGCGATCTTGGAGTTGGTATATTTAATTTACGGGGGTGTGTGGGGGCGGAGTCCCCACATGGAGGGTGGAGGGGGCCTTGCCCCCCTGCAGAAACGTAGTAAAAAGTGTGTTTGATAGTTTGGTGTTATTATATGTGGAGGGGGTGTTATTTTCATGTGATTTGTAGTGTTAGATATTATGAAATTTGATGTTATGGGTTTGAGATGTTTTGGGTTTTAGATGTTCTGGTCTCAATGTTATGAAATTAGATGTTATGGGTTTTAGATGTTTCAAAGTAGACCCGTGGTTGAGTACTTAATAGAAGTTTCTGTTTATATCAGTAAAGTAAGCAATAATAAATGTCTACTTGTGGTGTTGCAGATAAGCGTGTACTTGAGGACAATTATCAAAACATGAAAGAGAAGCCTTGGTGCATTTAGCTGATCTTCTGCAACCAGTCTAATTAGTGATGGAAAATGCTTTATCTCCTTAAAGTAATAATAAAAGTATTGAAACAGCGGGAGTACGATCATATCACTTCTTGAAAGCCAGTGCAAAACTGATATGGTACCTCTTGTAATAACCTCTGAGCTTTGTCAATGCAATCAAGTAGCCTGTTCTAATAGGTTTAGTTGGGTGGTTTGTAAATTGCTCATATTGTTCCTGTCTTGATTTGCTTTCTACCCAATAATTAACTGCAAGCATATTGATTATGGTATGAAAAGGTCTCCTTGACATTTATGTTCCAAATTAAGAAAAAGGGTGAGATTAACAACTACAAGCCTAGCTCTCCTTTCATATTTCACCTAGTTTGGGTGCTGGAGAAAACTGGAGAGGATCAGTCTATGGACTGCTGTATACAAAATTGCCCCTCTTTGAAGCAATAACATACACCAGGTAGACTATAGTCTAACAGCTGTAGAACATCTTGCAGAGCATGTTATTATAGAATGCACAGGAGTCTACTGATCTGAGTTTCAAAAGAGCTGAGAACACATTTGATTCTGACAATGAGCACATTTTTGGCAAGTTATGAGTCACAGGTTTTTCATGGATACATTTAAACTGCTTTGTTACCTCATTTAACAATACTGAGTGACAAGAGTCGAAGATTGTATAAAGGAAAGAGCAGTAGTACAGAGTCCTCACTCTAGTCCTCAATCTGATCTTCTTTGCACATTAAATATAATATATTAATTAGTGTTTCTGACACTGTGCTGTTATTATATGCTGATTATTTGACACTGCTGTGACCTACTACCTGGCTATACTGCCAAGGTTTATCTGACCAAGGACTGGAATATTGCTAGTAGGTATGGTCTCATAGTACTAACTCTAGTCTAACTTACTTATGTAGAAAAAACTATAAGCACCCTAAATGATGCAAACTGGAAACTGTTCTAGTATTTACATACCTCTTGGCATGGTTTGGTTCAGTATATATCTACATTTGAAAAAGCACATAGAGAGGACTGCCTCTGAATCCTCTAACAGCTATGGGTCTGTTGGAAAATCAGCTGCCTCTTTGGATCTGAAAACAGGAAATCAATCAGGTAGGATTCTTCACTGTGCTACAGTACTGAACCCCTTATTTCTGTTTTGGCATCGGTTGTAAATAAAAACATTCCTGAAAGCACCAAGAATGGTACTTCCCTCTTCATTCTCCTGGCATCATATTCTGAACACAGCGGTAGGCGTGTGCGATACCAGTGTATGAGGAAAGACGTAAAGTGTCAATCCATCAAGGTTTGAAGTGCTGGACTTGTCCATCAGTGAGACAAATGATTTTCTTAGTTCTGTCCTCTAAACTTTTGAACTAATTTGACACCCAGGTCACCTTAGTAATATGGCATATCAATACAATATAGAGCATATGCCTTTATCTGACAGTCTTCAGGATCTCACTGTTTAGGTAGTTAATAATAATGTAATCACAACAGTTCTTAGGTAAAATCGGCAGAACAGGCCTCAACAGCTTCATAACATAACCATTTTCACTAATAGATTGCACATTCAAAACCCTTTTGATTATTTTTAGCACCTGGGCTAAAATGTGAATGCTTACTCTTTTTTCATCTGTATACTGTTGGAAGGCATCTCTCAGTGACTGCATCCTTCACCTAGTGGCGAACTTTCTATCTCTAACTCTTACACATCAGTGCATATCCTAATTTTATACAGCTCTACTTTGGATAATATGAAAACTTATTACACTGATGTATAAAACATATCCATGCATCTTCCACTTTGTTTGCTATAAATGGATAATGATGGGAACTACACTGTGTGAGGTGTGGTCTGTAAATTGTGCATACATTTTCATATTGATTGTTTTTAAGTCTGTTTCCAATATCATCTGACAGTGTGTCGTCATATTGGCTTGACTCTAGATTAAAAAACAATCCTTCTGATCACTTACTTGTTTGATTAATACAAAAGGAAACAGAATAAATTAACAATATATATCAGCTTTTTTAGTCACAAACGATTTAACAATTTTTTGCTTCATAGTCAAGAACATAAATTCCTTACTGATTTTAAAAAATACAATGCTGTAGGGATTGTCATATGGTTACAATATCCTTGAAAGTATATTCATTGAAGAAAGTGAGGATTTCTTGTTACTTCCATGAATTATGAAAGCAATTTATGTTTAGATAAACTCCACTGTTCATGAGTTACAACTTAAAAAAAATGAATTGGTAAATTAAATTGATTCCCTCTTTTTGATATGTATCATGTCAAGCTCATTACCTATAAAGTACAGATGTATTTTTAATAAGATTTCTAAGAATTACACAGTAACTGTCATAAGTGGATAAAATGCACATGATACCGTACGTCAGTGAAAGAGCCTATTAAGGCTAGATGTGCAGAAGGTTCTTCATTTGCTTCACCTTTGCAACAGAATATTGCTTTAAAGCTGACATGTGGTCTGCATTTCAGAACCTTCCTGTGCAAAATCAGGTAGGTTCTACCTTATAGCTTTACACTAAGGGCATTAATAGTACTCTATAGAATAGGATATGACCTCAGATATGACAAATTTATGACAGGATCTTTCTTTCTGCCTGCATGCAAACTGTCAATTGATAAAGAATAAAACAGTCATTCCCCCTATGTGACCATATTTTCTCTATACTTCATTCTTCTGTGTATTCTAATTTTCTTATACAGTAGACAAAAACAATAATGTGTTTTAAAGCTTTGCATGTCACATGAAAATGTTATTAAAAAGTAGTATTTTGAACCTGATGAGTAATGCACACAAATACCCTGTGCACAGAAGTATGACAATGAGCAATGCATAGAGAAATGATACTGCTAAAAATATTTTTATTAGTATATTATTAAAAAGCTCTAACATTACATATAACAGACCACAGAATGGTTGTTTGTTAAGATGAACTCACAGTTCACCGGTATGCTAAATTGATTGGCTGTACGACAAACATACATTTCTCAACGGGTTTTGCTTGTTGTAGGCACAGCAAAATACCATTTAACCATATGTATGCATTATACCTAAATAAAGAAGTACATTAATTAATTAATACAATCACTGAATGTCACTGAATAAGGAACTATGACTTAACACTAATCAAAAATGTCTTTGTCTTTATAATTTCCCTGGTGACCAATATAGTGAAGATAATAACAGAAGGCAATGTAGTCACATAGAACTAACCTCTGCTTTCCTGCTAGAGAAACCATTACTAAATAATTACATTTTCAGAGCATATTTCTCCAGCGATCACAATAATACAAGTACATTTAGTGTGCTGTGGATCTGTACATGATACACATTTGACAACAGTGCTATCTCTCTACATGACTTAAGGATGACCATGTCACTCAGATACCTGCTGGCAAAGCTAAAATCAATGGGTTTTCAGAACTGCATATTCCATGTTTACCCTCCTTACTGCAATACCAGAGAGATCCCTAGAATTTACAAGGGTCTACACCCAGTTCTATGTAATGGAACACTTGTATGCTCAAAGGTGAAATCATGTCTCTTCTTGTGTACATTAACTGTTCAGCAAAATCTGATATGCCACAAATACAGCAACCAACTGAAAATCTGAATACCTTTTGACATACGGCTTGACTGGTTAATGAACAAAGAATAATATTTCAATTAGTAAACATGGCAAAATTAGGGAAACAGACATCCTTATTATTTTTTAAACAGAAAAATGAAAGCAAGCTATTATTGCAATGCTGCTCTTCCAAGTAAGAAATTACAAATAGTTAAACTATTTAAAAAGGAAAGTGAATACTTATAATTGATATAAGCTGATTATGGTAAACTATGTGAGTGTGTATGCATATGTGGTGTGGGGTATGATGCTTAAGTATTTAAAACTAATATTTTTCAAGCTATAAAGCCACGGTGGTACAGCGGTGGCGTTGTTGCCTCACAGCAAGAGGTTCTCCTGTTTGATTCATGGCTGGAGTGCCTTCTGTGTGGAGTCTGCATGTCCTCCCAGAGGTCGAGTGGCCTCCGAAAGACATGCGTGAATGAGCGTGCCTTCGCTGAAGGTTGGGTGTCGGGCTGGCAACTCGGCACCATAAAAATCTACTGCCAATCATTAGTGAACCGGAGTTCCTCTGTGGCGACCCCTAACTGGGAAAAGCCGAAAAAACAAATATTTTTCAAGCTGTATCTAATATGTATATGACAACATTAAAGAATATGCAACATGTGACACTTGGCACGAACGCAGAAGTGGTGTGAGTGACAAGGAGTTGTGGGCACTGCATTAAATGCAAGGGTGTGTGGGTTGTGGCAGCTGAAATACACAGTGCTGGGAAGGCATGATATTGCACAACAGCCTTAGAATAGCTAACTGAACTCTGTTTGCTCTCCTTAAGCCAAACTGATAGCTGATAAATTTAGAGATTAACTGGTGATTTAATCCAAACTAATATTTTTGGGATTCTGAGCTGACATGGGAAGCAATTAGTTTTGTTCTGCCAGTAATCTGCAGCAACAGGCTTAATAACATTTTCAGGAAAAAGCATTTCAGTTTTTGCCAAGTAGCTCAAAGAATGTAAGCTCAAAGAATGTCTGTAAAAATCTGAGAAGGGGGGTCTAGCTGGCATTTGTCCTTACTGTAAACAAGGATCTAAGCGAAAACACTGTGTATTGCTTTGTTACTGTATGAAATATTAGTATACTATGTTTGAATTCTTCACCACAGTATATCCAAACTCCAGCTGCTTCTGTTTTCCAGGGTTGCTGATTTCACTTCCAAAGACATTACAAGCTCTGGTAAAAAAAAACAGTGATTAGGAACGCTCATCATCTGCATATCTTAATTCAGTGTGTATTGCAATGAATGAGATGTGTATGATTCAAATGGAAGAAATTATATCAGACCACAGGGAGGCAGAGAAGCTACCAACTAAAAGGGAAAAAAACACACAAAATGGGGTGGCACAATTAATGACCCAAATTAAAAAAGGAGTGAAGTAGAAAGCATGGAAAGTTAAGGGGTGTCTGGTGTACAACTGGTTTAAGTTAGCAGGTAGGTGAATACATTCTGGGATGTATTATGATGTGAAATATATATGAAGATGAAACACTTCAAAGAATAAAACAACTACTGAGTGGTACATTGCACACAAAGGTAGTGGGCAAATGAAGATAAATATAAGAGTAGATGGAAAAATTAGCAGTGGTAAAAAGTAACCCTATGGTGAGCAGCTGGGGTGGGCTAATCGGTTAGAGACTTGTTGTTTGTCTTTCGGCTTTTCCCGGTAAGGGGTCGCCACAGTGGAACTCTGGTCCGCTAATGATTGGCAGTAGATTTTTACAAAACGCTGAGGTGCCAGCTCAACACCCAACCTTCAACAAAGGCATGCCCATTTACACACGCATGTCTTTCGAACGCTACCCAACCGTGGGGAGGACATGCAGACTCCACACAGAAGGCACTCCCAAGCCCAGCCGAGAATCGAACGGGAGAACCTCTTGCTGTGAGGTAACAATGCTACCGCCGTAGTACTGCAGCAATAGACTAAAGTGCCAAAATCAAATCTTTTCAGTTTTGACATACAGCTGAATCTGACTGCCATGCAGTACCCACATGTTTATGTAGGGCTCAAGCTCCCTGTACCTTCACACCCCAATACTTTGAATATTCAAATTCTGGGGTTGCAAAGTCTTGGAGGAAAGAAAAACAATCTGGCAAACAAACTGAGTCTCCATGCTCGCCTGCTGTCTTTGCTCACACAGCTTTTGAGAAAACAGAAACAATCATTTATGTAAATAAGTGGATTCTTCTGATGTTCTACTACGATGAGACTCACATACACGCTGATTTGAAATGTGATGTATGCATACCCCACCGAGGAGAAATACTACATTCTTGATTACCAGAATCATATCTGTCAGTTTCAGCTGGGGTGTCACAGACTCTCCAAACTCAACATTATATGATTTAGTCATATATAATATTTTACATTTGCACTATATCAGGTAGTGAACAAAGCACCTAATGACATGTTTTGCATCACAGGAGAATATGTTGGCAGCTACTTTTGCTTGCATAAAACCTTTTTTTTTATATTTACACTTTCCCTAGGATCATGCCACTGAACTTAAAGTGAAATTAAAGTATCTTTAACTTCAATGACATTATGGTAGATAAAGCATGAAGTGTGTCCATAGAATTTAATGGGTCCACCACTGCTCTTGTGCAAGGCGCACCCATTAACTTCTATGGACAGAGTGGTCTCTCTCTGCTATGGTGAAGCCAAGATGGACCACACTAAATTTATTTGGGATGTGGTTTAATAAAAATGTCATGAAGCTATTATCAAAAATGCCCCAAACAAATACTAAATACTGACAAAACAGATGTATTGCAGCATCTAACTCACTACATGTCATTATGTACCCACATTCATGACCAAATGACTTTAAACCATACATAGTTCACAGGATTGGTAGTTGGCTGTCTTAACAGAATCCATACCATCAACATAAGAGGTATCCACTCTAGACAGAAAAAAAATGTCACCAGTCATGTTCCATGGGGCTGTGCCCTGTGTCATTTCTTCTTTGGTATATATTTCTATGATATAAAGATGATATCAAGAGACACGTTTGCTGATAATTGCAAACTGGGGGCAGTTATCAAATCCCATTCTGATACTCATATTCTTCAGAAAGTACTGGACCAAACAAATGGTTGGTTTATTAATCATGGCCTTAACCTCAACACTAACAAATGTAGCATAGTTTCCTTTGGTAAATATAAATCACTACTTCTTACCATATAAATAACATTCAACTTAAACTTGATACAGTCATTATGGACTTGCATGCATCAATTACTTTCATACTCTCTTTTGACCAGTACATGTCTTCGGGTTATTAGAAAGCCCTTATGCCTTGCATAACTTATCCTTCATGGTATCCCTCCAAGGTCCAAAGAAGTTATATCACACTTCATTCTTCCATTATAAGGCCCATCATTGAATATAATGTACCCTTTGACAGGAACCTTGCTAATCACCTAAACTAGCTTGAGAGACCTCAACATTTCCTCACCAAGAAGATCTCAAGTCTCAATAGCCTTAGCTACTCTGATACACTAAAAATCCTGTGTCTCTACTGTTAGTCATACAAACTCATGCGGAGTGATATCTGTTTAGTCTTCTGTTCTAAAAATGATCCAGCACTCTTTGAACTCCTTCACCTAAACAGAACCAGAGGTAAAGCAACAGCTGTTTTAGAGACCAAAATGTATTCTACAGCATCTGCAACACTAAATGACATTATAGATACCTAACCCAATGTATTCCCAGTTTCTGGAATAGATTGTCCTTGCCTATCAAAAAGAATACTTTCCTAACAAACTTTAAAAAGACTGGATGGGTGATCATAAATTTCAACTTGGTATATGTCAGGAAAGTCTATTTAATGGGGGATGTTGTTAGTCTCCTACCAATATTGAGTGATCCAGCTGAGTTTTGGAATGGTCGGGTCTACCTGAGAATATCAAAACCTGAGATAATAGAAGACCATATCATCAAGATGAAATTAACAAAAACCCAGGTCATCGACAGACCAGATCAACAAAGATTTTCCCGGGGTAAGTAACCTAAAGACCATGAAGTTGAACTTTGCCTTTTCCCAACTGTAGTGCGATCTTGGAGTTGGTATCTTTGGTTAGGGGTGTGTGGGGGGCACAGTCCCCCACCTCAGTGGATTTAGAATGTTATGGTTTAGGTTTTATGTGTTGTTGACTGAGTTATTACTAACCCTGGGAAGACCATCATTTATCCAGTCTGTCAACAAACTGGGTTTTCATTTATTTTGTCTGGATGACGTGGTCTTCGATCATCTTGGGCTTTCAATGTTCTGAAGTAGACCTGGGATGTCTCCTTTGGTCATAAGCTTAATATGATTCTGTGAGCCTACAAACCTATGAAAACAGCATTTTAGTGAATGCAAATTCAACTAAAATGTTTCAGACCACCACACCATCCTTTCTGGTAATAAAATATCTGGGAAAACAGGAATGGTAGATGACATAAAACAGATAGAGGAGGACAAGGGGAAAGAAACAGGAGGAGGAAATATACTTCAGCTTTGTTTCAGAGCTTATTTCTCAAACAGCCTTTACAAAGTATACAAAGGATGATATCATACTAACCCAGAAGCACAAAAAAGATGTTGCAGACAAGAATCATGTAGCCCAACTAGTCTGTCCACTTGCACACCTAATGGGAAAGCAGAGATCCTGTTTAGCCTCAACTTATTCTTTTTTCATCCATCCCTCATAAGTAGTGCCTTATGCCTACCTACCTTTTCCATGCATCCTAAAATACCATTTTTTAGCGTATTACCTTTTCAGAAAGACTATTCCATTGGCACAGTCATGTTTGTGTTTATTTCCTTATATGTTCCCTTAAATGATTTCTTCTGAGGTTTCAGTTTGAGCTATTTTATTCTCATGCTCTTCTCTGAAGTGTTTTTATTCTGTTTATAAGATCTTCAACTGTTGAGACTTTCAGAACTGTACACAATACTCCAGATGAAGGTCTATTGTCTGTCTATGTAGAGAGATAATTTCTTCTTTTGCTGATGATATCCATTTCTATGAATCCTACTATATGACCAGTCTCTACAGATGCTAATGCTATCTCACACACCACTTGATTTCTTCTAGGTCATGTAATATGACTAGTCCCAGGACCCTTTCCTCTTTTTTTGTTATGACTTTTAGCCTCCCACTGCTTGCCAACTATCAGATGCACTCTTGGTCAATCAGTACATTCATTCACATGATCAGGTGAGAGCTGAACAAAAGGGGTAATCATGCAGCAGCCATCAAGGGTGCTTCGAACATTTTTCTTTCTTTCTCCCCCATACTTATTTGGCACGTGATGTGTCACATGGAGAAGCATGCAAGGGGTTGTGCACAAAGGGTACCCTCTCGCTTTCATGAGAAGCATTGCCTTCAAACAGCTTTGCCCTTCCTGCCATAGCATGAACAGTGGTCTCTCCAGTCTTCACAAGGGAATTTGTATTGCCCAGTGTGCCTTTGAGTGCATATACACTGCATTCCAACAGGATATGTGAATGGGCCAAATCTTTTCACTCTACCCCTTCACCTCTTGACTCCCCCACTTGGGGAGGCCACTAATTGAACCCTGGTCACATGAGTCACAATCAGGACTCCATCACTCAGTATCATGGACCCAGGCAGGTCTCTTTTTCCTTTGATGTTGTACTGATTCACTTCCAACGTTTGCACATGTATATAAATTCCTATATGCTGGATCCTGACATTAATTATTTTAAATTTTTTGCACTGAATTTAAGTGGTCCATGCCTTATACCATTTTCTAGTTTAACAAGTCTCTTAACATCATTTTTATACTTCCTTTTATATACAACTTTATATCATCAGCAAAACAGCAAACAGGGATTCATCAAAATTGTTTTCATAGCACTAACTGGCATAAGTCACTTACATTGACATGAACCATACAACATTTCCAGTGATGTGCTGGTACCATTGTTGAATGTCACATCACCAATACAGCAGCACAGTGTAAACTGCCAGAAGGATGCAGCACCAGTTTCTATTAAGAAAGCTAGTATAGAAAAAAACAGAATAATAAGCATTTCACTATAAAGTATTAATACCTATTTCCTGAATGGAGGCTTTGTAAAGCTGAGGCTAGCCAGATAGCATGGCTGTATTGTCTTAACAGCTCTGGTCCTACATTCCATAATACGCACTGCTATTCATAGACAGCAATGCAAATAAGAGGTCAGGTG